>NW_027469456.1:0-136115 GCF_051020765.1 Lasioglossum baleicum | reverse complement strand
AACCTGCGCATGCGCATCCCACAAAACCTGAGCATGCGCATCCCACAAAACCTCGCACGTGTTTTTACTCGACTAGCCTGCGGGATGCATCCTCTCGCACGTGTTTTTTGCTCGGCTAGCCTGCGGGATGCATCCTCTCGCACGTGTTTTTGCTCGACTAGCCATGCGCATCCCACAAAACCTGCGCATGCGCATCCCACAAAACCTCGCACGTGTTTTTACTCGACTAGCCTGCGGGATGCATCCTCTCGCACGTGTTTTTACTCGACTAGCCTGCGGGATGCATCCTCTCGCACGTGTTTTTACTCGACTAGCCTGCGGATGCATCCTCTCGCACGTGTTTCTACCGACTAGCCTGCGGGATGCATCCTCTCGCACGTGTTTTTACTCGACTAGCCTGCGGGATGCATCCTCTCGCACGTGTTTTTGCTCGACTAGACTGCGGGATGCATCCTTTCGCACGTGTTTTTACTCGACTAGCCTGCGGGATGCATCCTCTCGCACGTGTTTTTGCTCGACTAGACTGCGGGATGCATCCTTTCGCACGTGTTTTTACTCGACTAGCCTGCGGGATGCATCCTCTCGCACGTGTTTTTACTCGACTAGCCTGCGGGATGCATCCTCTCGCACGTGTTTTTTGCTCGACTAGCCTGCGGGATGCATCCTCTCGCACGTGTTTCTACTCGACTAGCCTGCGGGATGCATCCTCTCGCACGTGTTTTTACTCGACTAGCCTGCGGGATGCATCCTCTCGCACGTGTTTTTACTCGACTACCCTGCGGGATGCATCCTCTCGCACGTGTTTTTGCTCGACTAGCCTGCTGGATGCATCCTCTCGCACGTGTTTTTACTCGACTATCCTGCGGGATGCATCCTCCCGCACGTGTTTTTACTCGACTAGCCTGCGGGATGCATCCTCTCGCACGTGTTTTTACTCGACTACCCTGCGGGATGCATCCTCTCGCACGTGTTTTTGCTCGACTAGCCATGCGCATCCCATAAAACCTGCGCATCCGCATCCCACAAAACCTGCGCATGCGCATCCCACAAAACCTCGCACGTGTTTTTACTCGACTAGCCTGCGGGATGCATCCTCTCGCACGTGCTTTACTCGACTAGCCTGCGGGATGCATCCTCTCGCACGTGTTTTTACTCGACTAGCCTGCGGGATGCATCCTCTCGCACGTGTTTTTGCTCGACTAGCCTGCGGGATGCATCCTCTCGCCACGTGTTTTTGCTCGACTAGGCATGCGCATCCCAAAAAACCTGCGCATGCGCATCCCAAAAAACCTGCGCCGACGCATCCCACAAATCCTGCGCATGCGCATCCCACAAAACCTCGCACGTGTTTTTACTCGACTAGCCCTGCGGGATGCATCCTCTCGCACGTGTTTTTACTCGACTAGCCTGCGGGATGCATCCTCTCGCACGTGTTTCTACTCGACTAGCCTGCGGGATGCATCCTCTCGCACGTGTTTTACTCGACTAGCCTGCGGGATGCATCGTCTCGCACGTGTTTTTACTCGACTAGCCTGCGGGATGCATCCTCTCGCACGTGTTTTTGCTCGAATAGCCATGCGCATCCCAAAAAACCTGCGCATGCGCATCCCAAAAAATCTGCGCATGCGCATCCCACAAAACCTGCGCATGCGCATCCCCACAAAACCTCGCACGTGTTTGTGCTCGACTAGCCTGCGGGATGCATCCTTTCGCACGTGTTTTTACTCGACTAGCCTGCGGGATGCATCCTCTCGCACGTGTTTTTGCTCGACTAGCCTGCGGGATGCATCCTCTCGCACGTGTTTGTGCTCGACTAGCCTGCGGGATGCATCCTCTCGCACGTGTTTTTACTCGACTAGCCTGCGGGATGCATCCTCTCGCACGTGTTTTTGCTCGACTAGCCTGCGGGATGCATCCTCTCGCACGTGTTTTTGCTCGACTAGCCTGCGGAATGCATCCTCTCGCACGTGTTTTTACTCGACTAGCCTGCGGGAGGCATCCTCTCGCACGTGTTTTTACTCGACTACCCTGCGGGATGCGTCCTCTCGCACGTGTTTTTGCTCGACTAGCCGTGCGCATCCCAAAAAACCTGCGCATGCGCATCCCAAAAAACCTGCGCATGCGCATCCCAAAAAACCTGCGCATGCGCATCCCACAGAACCTGCGTATGCGCATCCCACAAAACCTCGCACGTGTTTTTACTCGACTAGCCTGCGGGATGCATCCTCTCGCACGTGTTTTTACTCGACTAGCCTGCGGGATGCATCCTCTCGCACGTGTTTTTGCTCGACTAGCCATGCGCATCCCAAAAAACCTGCACATGCGCATCCCAAAACACGCTGCGCATGCGCATCCCACAAAACCTGCGCATGCGCATCCCACAAAACCTCGCACGTGTTTTTACTCGACTAGCCTGCGGGATGCATCCTCTCGCACGTGTTTTTGCTCGGCTAGCCTACGGGATGCATCCTCTCGCGCGTGTTTTTGCTCGACTAGCCATGCGCATCCCAAAAAACCTGCGCATGCGCATCCCATAAAACCTGCGCATGCGCATCCCAAAAAACCTGCGCATGCGCATCCCACAAAACCTCGCACGTGTTTTTACTCGACTAGCCTGCGGGATGCATCCTCTCGCACGTGTTTTTACTCGACTAGCCTGCGGGATGCATCCTCTCGCACGTGTTTTTACTTGACTAGCCTGCGGGATGCATCCTCTCGCACGTGTTTTTGCTCGACTAGCCTGCGGGATGCATCCTCTCGCACGTGTTTTCTCGACTAGCCTGCGGGATGCATCCTCTCGCACGTGTTTTTGCTCGACTAGGCATGCGCATCCCAAAAAACCTGCGCATGCGCATCCCACAAAACCTCGCACGTGTTTTTACTCGACTAGCCTGCGGGATGCATCCTCTCGCACGTGTTTTTGCTCGACTAGGCATGCGCATCCCAAAAAACCTGCGCATGCGCATCCCACAAAACCTCGCACGTGTTTTTACTCGACTAGCCTGCGGGATGCATCCTCTCGCACGTGTTTTTACTCAACTAGCCTGCGGGATGCATCGTCTCGCACGTGTTTTTGCTCGACTAGCCTGCGGGATGCATCCTCTCGCACGTGTTTTTGCTCGACTAGAGTGCGGGATGCATCCTCTCGCACGTGTTTTTGCTCGACTAGCCTGCGGGATGCATCCTCTCGCACGTGTTTTTACTCGACTAGCCTGCGGGATGCATCCTCTCGCACGTGTTTTTACTCGACTACCCTGCGGGATGCATCCTCCCGCACGTGTTTTTGCTCGACTAGCCATGCGCATCCCAAAAAACCTGCGCATGCGCATCCCAGAAAACCTGCGCATGCGCATCCCAAAAAACCTGCGCATGTGCATCCCACAAAACCTCGCACGTGTTTTTACTCGACTAGCCTGCGGGATGCATCCTCTCGCACGTGTTTTTGCTCGGCTAGCCTGCGGGATGCATCCTCTCGCACGTGTTTTTGCTCGACTAGCCATGCGCATCCCAAAAAACCTGCGCATGCGCATCCCAAAAAACCTGCGCATGCGCATCCCACAAAACCTGCGTATGCGCATCCCACAAAACCTCGCACGTGTTTTTACTCGACTAGCCTGCGGGATGCATCCTCTCGCACGTGTTTTTACTCGACTAGCCTGCGGGATGCATCCTCTCGCACGTGTTTTTGCTCGACTAGCCATGCGCATCCCAAAAAACCTGCACATGCGCATCCCAAAAAACCTGCGCATGCGCATCCCACAAAACCTGAGCATGCGCATCCCACAAAACCTCGCACGTGTTTTTACTCGACTAGCCTGCGGGATGCATCCTCTCGCACGTGTTTTTGCTCGGCTAGCCTGCGGGATGCATCCTCTCGCACGTGTTTTTGCTCGACTAGCCATGCGCATCCCAAAAAACCTGCGCATGCGCATCCCACAAAACCTGCGCATGCGCATCCCACAAAACCTCGCACGTGTTTTTACTCGACTAGCCTGCGGGATGCATCCTCTCGCACGTGTTTTTACTCGACTAGCCTGCGGGATGCATCCTCTCGCACGTGTTTTTACTCGACTAGCCTGCGGGATGCATCCTCTCGCACGTGTTTTTGCTCGACTAGCCATGCGCATCCCAAAAAATCTGCGCATGCGCATCCCACAAAACCTCGCACGTGTTTGTGCTCGACTAGACTGCGGGATGCATCCTTTCGCACGTGTTTTTGCTCGACTAGCCTGCGGGATGCATCCTCTCGCACGTGTTTGTGCTCGACTAGCCTGCGGGATGCATCCTCTCGCACGTGTTTTTACTCGACTAGCCTGCGGGATGCATCCTCTCGCACGTGTTTTTGCTCGACTAGCCATGCGCATCCCAAAAAACCTGCGCATGCGCATCCCAAAAAATCTGCGCTTGCGCATCCCACAAAACCTGCGCATGCGCATCCCACAAAACCTCGCACGTGTTTGTGCTCGACTAGACTGCGGGATGCATCCTTTCGCACGTGTTTTTACTCGACTAGCCTGCGGGATGCATCCTCTCGCACGTGTTTTTGCTCGACTAGCCTGCGGTATGCATCCTCTCGCACGTGTTTTTGCTCGACTAGCCATGCGCATCCCAAAAAACCTGCGCATGCGCATCCCAAAAAATCTGCGCTTGCGCATCCCACAAAACCTGCGCATGCGCATCCCACAAAACCTCGCACGTGTTTGTGCTCGACTAGACTGCGGGATGCATCCTTTCGCACGTGTTTTTACTCGACTAGCCTGCGGGATGCATCCTCTCGCACGTGTTTTTGCTCGACTAGCCTGCGGGATGCATCCTCTCGCACGTGTTTGTGCTCGACTAGCCTGCGGGATGCATCCTCTCGCACGTGTTTTTACTCGACTAGCCTGCGGGATGCATCCTCTCGCACGTGTTTTTGCTCGACTAGCCTGCGGGATGCATCCTCTCGCACGTGTTTCTACTCGACTAGCCTGCGGGATGCATCCTCTCGCACGTGTTTTTACTCGACTAGCCTGCGGGATGCATCCTCTCGCACGTGTTTTTGCTCGACTAGCCATGCGCATCCCAAAAAACCTGCGTATGCGCATCCCAAAAAATCTGCGCATGCGCATCCCACAAAACCTGAGCATGCGCATCCCACAAAACCTCGCACGTGTTTGTGCTCGACTAGCCTGCGGGATGCATCCTCTCGCACGTGTTTTTACTCGACTAGCCTGCGGGATGCATCCTCTCGCACGTGTTTTTACTCGACTAGCCTGCGGGATGCATCCTCTCGCACGTGTTTTTACTCGACTACCCTGCGGGATGCATCCTCTCGCACGTGTTTTTGCTCGACTAGCCATGCGCATCCCAAAAAACCTGCGCATGCGCATCCCACAAAACCTGCGCATGCGCATCCCACAAAACCTCGCACGTGTTTTTACTCGACTAGCCTGCGGGATGCATCCTCTCGCACGTGTTTTTACTCGACTACCCTGCGGGATGCATCCTCTCGCACGTGTTTTTGCTCGACTAGCCATGCGCATCCCATAAAACCTGCGCATCCGCATCCCACAAAACCTGCGCATGCGCATCCCACAAAACCTCGCACGTGTTTTTACTCTACTAGCCTGCAGGATGCATCCTCTCGCACGTGCTTTACTCGACTAGCCTGCGGGATGCATCCTCTCGCACGTGTTTTTACTCGACTAGCCTGCGGGATGCATCCTCTCGCACGTGTTTTTGCTCGACTAGCCTGCGGGATGCATCCTCTCGCACGTGTTTTTGCTCGACTAGGCATGCGCATCCCAAAAAACCTGCGCATGCGCATCCCAAAAAACCTGCGCATGCGCATCCCACAAAACCTGCGCATGCGCATCCCACAAAACCTCGCACGTGTTTTTACTCGACTAGCCTGCGGGATGCATCCTCTCGCACGTGTTTTTACTCGACTAGCCTGCGGGATGCATCCTCTCGCACGTGTTTCTACTCGACTAGCCAGCGGGATGCATCCTCTCGCACGTATTTCTACTCGACGAGCCTGCGGGATGCATCCTCTCGCACGTGTTTTTGCTCGACTAGCCTGCGGGATGCATCCTCTCGCACGTGTTTTTACTCGACTAGCCTGC
Source organism: Lasioglossum baleicum (assembly GCF_051020765.1). NCBI lineage: Eukaryota > Metazoa > Arthropoda > Insecta > Hymenoptera > Halictidae > Lasioglossum > Lasioglossum baleicum. The sequence goes on along the minus strand of NW_027469456.1, from coordinate 130,011 downwards.
GGGATGCATCCTCTCGCACGTGTTTTTACTCGACTACCCTGCGGGATGCATCCTCTCGCACGTGTTTTTGCTCGACTAGCCATGCGCATCCCAAAAAACCTGCGCATGCGCATGCCAAAAAACCTGCGCATGCGCATCCCACAAAACCTGCGTATGCGCATCCCACAAAACCTCGCACGTGTTTTTACTCGACTAGCCTGCGGGATGCATCCTCTCGCACGTGTTTTTACTCGACTAGCCTGCGGGATGCATCCTCTCGCACGTGTTTTTACTCGACTAGCCTGCGGGATGCATCCTCTCGCACGTGTTTTTGCTCGACTAGCCATGCGCATCCCAAAAAACCTGCACATGCGCATCCCAAAAAACCTGCGCATGCGCATCCCACAAAACCTGAGCATGCGCATCCCACAAAACCTCGCACGTGTTTTTACTCGACTAGCCTGCGGGATGCATCCTCTCGCACGTGTTTTTGCTCGGCTAGCCTGCGGGATGCATCCTCTCGCACGTGTTTTTGCTCGACTAGCCATGCGCATCCCAAAAAACCTGCGCATGCGCATCCCACAAAACCTGCGCATGCGCATCCCACAAAACCTCGCACGTGTTTTTACTCGACTAGCCTGCGGGATGCATCCTCTCGCACGTGTTTTTACTCGACTAGCCTGCGGGATGCATCCTCTCGCACGTGTTTTTACTCGACTAGCCTGCGGGATGCATCCTCTCGCACGTGTTTTTGCTCGACTAGCCTGCGGGATGCATCCTCTCGCACGTGTTTTTGCTCGACTAGCCATGCGCATCCCAAAAAACCTGCGCATGCGCATCCCACAAAACCTGCGCATGCGCATCCCACAAAACCTGCGCATGCGCATCCCACAAAACCTCGCACGTGTTTTTACTCGACTAGCCTGCGGGATGCATCCTCTCGCACGTGTTTTTGCTCGGCTAGCCTACGGGATGCATCCTCTCGCGCGTGTTTTTGCTCGACTAGCCATGCGCATCCCAAAAAACCTGCGCATGCGCATCCCATAAAACCTGCGCATGCGCATCCCAAAAAACCTGCGCATGCGCATCCCACAAAACCTGCGCATGCGCATCCCACAAAACCTCGCACGTGTTTTTACTCGACTAGCCTGCGGGATGCATCCTCTCGCACGTGTTTTTACTCGACTAGCCTGCGGGATGCATCCTCTCGCACGTGTTTTTACTCGACTAGCCTGCGGGATGCATCCTCTCGCACGTGTTTTTACTCGACTACCCTGCGGGATGCATCCTCTCGCACGTGTTTTTGCTCGACTAGCCATGCGCATCCCAAAAAACCTGCGCATGCGCATCCCACAAAACCTGCGCATGCGCATCCCACAAAACCTGCGCATGCGCATCCCACAAAACCTCGCACGTGTTATTACTCGACTAGCCTGCGGGATGCATCCTCTCGCACGTGTTTTTACTCGACTACCCTGCGGGATGCATCCTCTCGCACGTGTTTTTGCTCGACTAGCCATGCGCATCCCAAAAAACCTGCGCATGCGCATCCCACAAAACCTCGCACGTGTTTTTACTCGACTAGCCTGCGGGATGCATCCTCTCGCACGTGTTTTTACTCGACTAGCCTGCGGGATGCATCCTCTCGCACGTGTTTCTACTCGACTAGCCTGCGGGATGCATCCTCTCGCACGTGTTTTTACTCGACTAGCCTGCGGGATGCATCCTCTCGCACGTGTTTTTGCTCGACTAGCCTGTGGGATGCATCCTCTCGCACGTGTTTTTACTCGACTAGCCTGCGGGATGCATCCTCTCGCACGTGTTTTTACTCGACAACCCTGCGGGATGCATCCTCTCGCACGTGCTTTTGCTCGACTAGCCATGCGCATCCCAAAAAACCTGCGCATGCGCATCCCAAAAAACCTGCGCATGCGCATCCCACAAAACCTGCGTATGCGCATCCCACAAAATCTCGCACGTGTTTTTACTCGACTAGCCTGCGGGATGCATCCTCTCGCACGTGTTTTTACTCGACTAGCCTGCGGGATGCATCCTCTCGCACGTGTTTTTGCTCGACTAGCCATGCGCATCCCAAAAAACCTGCACATGCGCATCCCAAAAAACCTGCGCATGCGCATCCCACAAAACCTGAGCATGCGCATCCCACAAAACCTCGCACGTGTTTTTACTCGACTAGCCTGCGGGATGCATCCTCTCGCACGTGTTTTTGCTCGGCTAGCCTGCGGGATGCATCCTCTCGCACGTGTTTTTGCTCGACTAGCCATGCGCATCCCACAAAACCTGCGCATGCGCATCCCACAAAACCTCGCACGTGTTTTTACTCGACTAGCCTGCGGGATGCATCCTCTCGCACGTGTTTTTACTCGACTAGCCTGCGGGATGCATCCTCTCGCACGTGTTTTTACTCGACTAGCCTGCGGGATGCATCCTCTCGCACGTGTTTCTACTCGACTAGCCTGCGGGATGCATCCTCTCGCACGTGTTTTTACTCGACTAGCCTGCGGGATGCATCCTCTCGCACGTGTTTTTGCTCGACTAGACTGCGGGATGCATCCTTTCGCACGTGTTTTTACTCGACTAGCCTGCGGGATGCATCCTCTCGCACGTGTTTTTGCTCGACTAGACTGCGGGATGCATCCTTTCGCACGTGTTTTTACTCGACTAGCCTGCGGGATGCATCCTCTCGCACGTGTTTTTACTCGACTAGCCTGCGGGATGCATCCTCTCGCACGTGTTTTTGCTCGACTAGCCTGCGGGATGCATCCTCTCGCACGTGTTTCTACTCGACTAGCCTGCGGGATGCATCCTCTCGCACGTGTTTTTACTCGACTAGCCTGCGGGATGCATCCTCTCGCACGTGTTTTTACTCGACTACCCTGCGGGATGCATCCTCTCGCACGTGTTTTTGCTCGACTAGCCTGCTGGATGCATCCTCTCGCACGTGTTTTTACTCGACTATCCTGCGGGATGCATCCTCCCGCACGTGTTTTTACTCGACTAGCCTGCGGGATGCATCCTCTCGCACGTGTTTTTACTCGACTACCCTGCGGGATGCATCCTCTCGCACGTGTTTTTGCTCGACTAGCCATGCGCATCCCATAAAACCTGCGCATCCGCATCCCACAAAACCTGCGCATGCGCATCCCACAAAACCTCGCACGTGTTTTTACTCGACTAGCCTGCGGGATGCATCCTCTCGCACGTGCTTTACTCGACTAGCCTGCGGGATGCATCCTCTCGCACGTGTTTTTACTCGACTAGCCTGCGGGATGCATCCTCTCGCACGTGTTTTTGCTCGACTAGCCTGCGGGATGCATCCTCTCGCACGTGTTTTTGCTCGACTAGGCATGCGCATCCCAAAAAACCTGCGCATGCGCATCCCAAAAAACCTGCGCCGACGCATCCCACAAATCCTGCGCATGCGCATCCCACAAAACCTCGCACGTGTTTTTACTCGACTAGCCTGCGGGATGCATCCTCTCGCACGTGTTTTTACTCGACTAGCCTGCGGGATGCATCCTCTCGCACGTGTTTCTACTCGACTAGCCTGCGGGATGCATCCTCTCGCACGTGTTTTTACTCGACTAGCCTGCGGGATGCATCGTCTCGCACGTGTTTTTACTCGACTAGCCTGCGGGATGCATCCTCTCGCACGTGTTTTTGCTCGAATAGCCATGCGCATCCCAAAAAACCTGCGCATGCGCATCCCAAAAAATCTGCGCATGCGCATCCCACAAAACCTGCGCATGCGCATCCCACAAAACCTCGCACGTGTTTGTGCTCGACTAGCCTGCGGGATGCATCCTTTCGCACGTGTTTTTACTCGACTAGCCTGCGGGATGCATCCTCTCGCACGTGTTTTTGCTCGACTAGCCTGCGGGATGCATCCTCTCGCACGTGTTTGTGCTCGACTAGCCTGCGGGATGCATCCTCTCGCACGTGTTTTTACTCGACTAGCCTGCGGGATGCATCCTCTCGCACGTGTTTTTGCTCGACTAGCCTGCGGGATGCATCCTCTCGCACGTGTTTTTGCTCGACTAGCCTGCGGAATGCATCCTCTCGCACGTGTTTTTACTCGACTAGCCTGCGGGAGGCATCCTCTCGCACGTGTTTTTACTCGACTACCCTGCGGGATGCGTCCTCTCGCACGTGTTTTTGCTCGACTAGCCGTGCGCATCCCAAAAAACCTGCGCATGCGCATCCCAAAAAACCTGCGCATGCGCATCCCAAAAAACCTGCGCATGCGCATCCCACAGAACCTGCGTATGCGCATCCCACAAAACCTCGCACGTGTTTTTACTCGACTAGCCTGCGGGATGCATCCTCTCGCACGTGTTTTTACTCGACTAGCCTGCGGGATGCATCCTCTCGCACGTGTTTTTGCTCGACTAGCCATGCGCATCCCAAAAAACCTGCACATGCGCATCCCAAAACACCTGCGCATGCGCATCCCACAAAACCTGCGCATGCGCATCCCACAAAACCTCGCACGTGTTTTTACTCGACTAGCCTGCGGGATGCATCCTCTCGCACGTGTTTTTGCTCGGCTAGCCTACGGGATGCATCCTCTCGCGCGTGTTTTTGCTCGACTAGCCATGCGCATCCCAAAAAACCTGCGCATGCGCATCCCATAAAACCTGCGCATGCGCATCCCAAAAAACCTGCGCATGCGCATCCCACAAAACCTGCGCATGCGCATCCCACAAAACCTCGCACGTGTTTTTACTCGACTAGCCTGCGGGATGCATCCTCTCGCACGTGTTTTTACTCGACTAGCCTGCGGGATGCATCCTCTCGCACGTGTTTTTACTCGACTAGCCTGCGGGATGCATCCTCTCGCACGTGTTTTTGCTCGACTAGCCTGCGGGATGCATCCTCTCGCACGTGTTTTCTCGACTAGCCTGCGGGATGCATCCTCTCGCACGTGTTTTTGCTCGACTAGGCATGCGCATCCCAAAAAACCTGCGCATGCGCATCCCACAAAACCTCGCACGTGTTTTTACTCGACTAGCCTGCGGGATGCATCCTCTCGCACGTGTTTTTGCTCGACTAGGCATGCGCATCCCAAAAAACCTGCGCATGCGCATCCCACAAAACCTCGCACGTGTTTTTACTCGACTAGCCTGCGGGATGCATCCTCTCGCACGTGTTTTTACTCAACTAGCCTGCGGGATGCATCGTCTCGCACGTGTTTTTGCTCGACTAGCCTGCGGGATGCATCCTCTCGCACGTGTTTTTGCTCGACTAGAGTGCGGGATGCATCCTCTCGCACGTGTTTTTGCTCGACTAGCCTGCGGGATGCATCCTCTCGCACGTGTTTTTACTCGACTAGCCTGCGGGATGCATCCTCTCGCACGTGTTTTTACTCGACTACCCTGCGGGATGCATCCTCCCGCACGTGTTTTTGCTCGACTAGCCATGCGCATCCCAAAAAACCTGCGCATGCGCATCCCAGAAAACCTGCGCATGCGCATCCCAAAAAACCTGCGCATGTGCATCCCACAAAACCTCGCACGTGTTTTTACTCGACTAGCCTGCGGGATGCATCCTCTCGCACGTGTTTTTGCTCGGCTAGCCTGCGGGATGCATCCTCTCGCACGTGTTTTTGCTCGACTAGCCATGCGCATCCCAAAAAACCTGCGCATGCGCATCCCAAAAAACCTGCGCATGCGCATCCCACAAAACCTGCGTATGCGCATCCCACAAAACCTCGCACGTGTTTTTACTCGACTAGCCTGCGGGATGCATCCTCTCGCACGTGTTTTTACTCGACTAGCCTGCGGGATGCATCCTCTCGCACGTGTTTTTGCTCGACTAGCCATGCGCATCCCAAAAAACCTGCACATGCGCATCCCAAAAAACCTGCGCATGCGCATCCCACAAAACCTGAGCATGCGCATCCCACAAAACCTCGCACGTGTTTTTACTCGACTAGCCTGCGGGATGCATCCTCTCGCACGTGTTTTTGCTCGGCTAGCCTGCGGGATGCATCCTCTCGCACGTGTTTTTGCTCGACTAGCCATGCGCATCCCAAAAAACCTGCGCATGCGCATCCCACAAAACCTGCGCATGCGCATCCCACAAAACCTCGCACGTGTTTTTACTCGACTAGCCTGCGGGATGCATCCTCTCGCACGTGTTTTTACTCGACTAGCCTGCGGGATGCATCCTCTCGCACGTGTTTTTACTCGACTAGCCTGCGGGATGCATCCTCTCGCACGTGTTTTTGCTCGACTAGCCATGCGCATCCCAAAAAATCTGCGCATGCGCATCCCACAAAACCTCGCACGTGTTTGTGCTCGACTAGACTGCGGGATGCATCCTTTCGCACGTGTTTTTGCTCGACTAGCCTGCGGGATGCATCCTCTCGCACGTGTTTGTGCTCGACTAGCCTGCGGGATGCATCCTCTCGCACGTGTTTTTACTCGACTAGCCTGCGGGATGCATCCTCTCGCACGTGTTTTTGCTCGACTAGCCATGCGCATCCCAAAAAACCTGCGCATGCGCATCCCAAAAAATCTGCGCTTGCGCATCCCACAAAACCTGCGCATGCGCATCCCACAAAACCTCGCACGTGTTTGTGCTCGACTAGACTGCGGGATGCATCCTTTCGCACGTGTTTTTACTCGACTAGCCTGCGGGATGCATCCTCTCGCACGTGTTTTTGCTCGACTAGCCTGCGGTATGCATCCTCTCGCACGTGTTTTTGCTCGACTAGCCATGCGCATCCCAAAAAACCTGCGCATGCGCATCCCAAAAAATCTGCGCTTGCGCATCCCACAAAACCTGCGCATGCGCATCCCACAAAACCTCGCACGTGTTTGTGCTCGACTAGACTGCGGGATGCATCCTTTCGCACGTGTTTTTACTCGACTAGCCTGCGGGATGCATCCTCTCGCACGTGTTTTTGCTCGACTAGCCTGCGGGATGCATCCTCTCGCACGTGTTTGTGCTCGACTAGCCTGCGGGATGCATCCTCTCGCACGTGTTTTTACTCGACTAGCCTGCGGGATGCATCCTCTCGCACGTGTTTTTGCTCGACTAGCCTGCGGGATGCATCCTCTCGCACGTGTTTCTACTCGACTAGCCTGCGGGATGCATCCTCTCGCACGTGTTTTTACTCGACTAGCCTGCGGGATGCATCCTCTCGCACGTGTTTTTGCTCGACTAGCCATGCGCATCCCAAAAAACCTGCGTATGCGCATCCCAAAAAATCTGCGCATGCGCATCCCACAAAACCTGAGCATGCGCATCCCACAAAACCTCGCACGTGTTTGTGCTCGACTAGCCTGCGGGATGCATCCTCTCGCACGTGTTTTTACTCGACTAGCCTGCGGGATGCATCCTCTCGCACGTGTTTTTACTCGACTAGCCTGCGGGATGCATCCTCTCGCACGTGTTTTTACTCGACTACCCTGCGGGATGCATCCTCTCGCACGTGTTTTTGCTCGACTAGCCATGCGCATCCCAAAAAACCTGCGCATGCGCATCCCACAAAACCTGCGCATGCGCATCCCACAAAACCTCGCACGTGTTTTTACTCGACTAGCCTGCGGGATGCATCCTCTCGCACGTGTTTTTACTCGACTACCCTGCGGGATGCATCCTCTCGCACGTGTTTTTGCTCGACTAGCCATGCGCATCCCATAAAACCTGCGCATCCGCATCCCACAAAACCTGCGCATGCGCATCCCACAAAACCTCGCACGTGTTTTTACTCTACTAGCCTGCGGGATGCATCCTCTCGCACGTGCTTTACTCGACTAGCCTGCGGGATGCATCCTCTCGCACGTGTTTTTACTCGACTAGCCTGCGGGATGCATCCTCTCGCACGTGTTTTTGCTCGACTAGCCTGCGGGATGCATCCTCTCGCACGTGTTTTTGCTCGACTAGGCATGCGCATCCCAAAAAACCTGCGCATGCGCATCCCAAAAAACCTGCGCATGCGCATCCCACAAAACCTGCGCATGCGCATCCCACAAAACCTCGCACGTGTTTTTACTCGACTAGCCTGCGGGATGCATCCTCTCGCACGTGTTTTTACTCGACTAGCCTGCGGGATGCATCCTCTCGCACGTGTTTCTACTCGACTAGCCAGCGGGATGCATCCTCTCGCACGTATTTCTACTCGACGAGCCTGCGGGATGCATCCTCTCGCACGTGTTTTTGCTCGACTAGCCTGCGGGATGCATCCTCTCGCACGTGTTTTTACTCGACTAGCCTGCGGGATGCATCCTCTCGCACGTGTTTTTACTCGACTACCCTGCGGGATGCATCCTCTCGCACGTGTTTTTGCTCGACTAGCCATGCGCATCCCAAAAAACCTGCGCATGCGCATGCCAAAAAACCTGCGCATGCGCATCCCACAAAACCTGCGTATGCGCATCCCACAAAACCTCGCACGTGTTTTTACTCGACTAGCCTGCGGGATGCATCCTCTCGCACGTGTTTTTACTCGACTAGCCTGCGGGATGCATCCTCTCGCACGTGTTTTTACTCGACTAGCCTGCGGGATGCATCCTCTCGCACGTGTTTTTGCTCGACTAGCCATGCGCATCCCAAAAAACCTGCACATGCGCATCCCAAAAAACCTGCGCATGCGCATCCCACAAAACCTGAGCATGCGCATCCCACAAAACCTCGCACGTGTTTTTACTCGACTAGCCTGCGGGATGCATCCTCTCGCACGTGTTTTTGCTCGGCTAGCCTGCGGGATGCATCCTCTCGCACGTGTTTTTGCTCGACTAGCCATGCGCATCCCAAAAAACCTGCGCATGCGCATCCCACAAAACCTGCGCATGCGCATCCCACAAAACCTCGCACGTGTTTTTACTCGACTAGCCTGCGGGATGCATCCTCTCGCACGTGTTTTTACTCGACTAGCCTGCGGGATGCATCCTCTCGCACGTGTTTTTACTCGACTAGCCTGCGGGATGCATCGTCTCGCACGTGTTTTTACTCGACTAGCCTGCGGGATGCATCCTCTCGCACGTGTTTTTGCTCGACTAGCCATGCGCATCCCAAAAAACCTGCGCATGCGCATCCCAAAAAATCTGCGCATGCGCATCCCACAAAACCTGCGCATGCGCATCCCACAAAACCTCGCACGTGTTTGTGCTCGACTAGCCTGCGGGATGCATCCTCTCGCACGTGTTTTTACTCGACTAGCCTGCGGGATGCATCCTCTCGCACGTGTTTTTACTCGACTAGCCTGCGGGATGCATCCTCTCGCACGTGTTTTTGCTCGACTAGACATGCGCATCCCAAAAAACCTGCACATGCGCATCCCAAAAAACCTGCGCATGCGCATCCCACAAAACCTGCGCATGCGCATCCCACAAAACCTCGCACGTGTTTTTACTCGACTAGCCTGCGGGATGCATCCTCTCGCACGTGTTTTTGCTCGGCTAGCCTGCGGGATGCATCCTCTCGCACGTGCTTTACTCGACTAGCCTGCGGGATGCATCCTCTCGCACGTGTTTTTACTCGACTAGCCTGCGGGATGCATCCTCTCGCACGTGTTTTTGCTCGACTAGCCTGCGGGATGCATCCTCTCGCACGTGTTTTTGCTCGACTAGCCTGCGGGATGCATCCTCTCGCACGTGTTTTTACTCGACTAGCCTGCGGGATGCATCCTCTCGCACGTGTTTTTACTCGACTAGCCTGCGGGATGCATCCTCTCGCACGTGTTTTTGCTCGACTAGACATGCGCATCCCAAAAAACCTGCACATGCGCATCCCAAAAAACCTGCGCATGCGCATCCCAAAAAACCTGCGCATGCGCATCCCACAAAACCTGCGCATGCGCATCCCACAAAACCTCGCACGTGTTTTTACTCGACTAGCCTGCGGGATGCATCCTCTCGCACGTGTTTTTACTCGACTAGCCTGCGGGATGCATCCTCTCGCACGTGTTTTTGCTCGACTAGCCATGCGCATCCCAAAAAACCTGCGCATGCGCATCCCAAAAAATCTGCGCATGCGCATCCCACAAAACCTGCGCATGCGCATCCCACAAAACCTCGCACGTGTTTGTGCTCGACTAGCCTGCGGGATGCATCCTTTCGCACGTGTTTTTACTCGACTAGCCTGCGGGATGCATCCTCTCGCACGTGTTTTTGCTCGACTAGCCTGCGGGATGCATCCTCTCGCACGTGTTTGTACTCGACTAGCCTGCGGGATGCATCCTCTCGCACGTGTTTTTACTCGACTAGCCTGCGGGATGCATCCTCTCGCACGTGTTTTTGCTCGACTAGCCTGCTGGATGCATCCTCTCGCACGTGTTTTTACTCGACTAGCCTGCGGGATGCATCCTCTTGCACGTGTTTTTACTCGACTAGCATGCGGGATGCATCCTCTCGCACGTGTTTTTACTCGACTAGCCTGCGGGAAGCATCCTCTCGCACGTGTTTTTACTCGACTAGCCTGCGGGATGCATCCTCTCGCACGTGTTTTTACTCGACTAGCCTGCGGGAAGCATCCTCTTGCACGTGTTTTTACTCGACTAGCCTGCGGGATGCATCCTCTCGCACGTGTTTTTGCTCGACTAGCCTGCTGGATGCATCCTCTCGCACGTGTTTTTACTCGACTAGCCTGCGGGAAGCATCCTCTTGCACGTGTTTTTACTCGACTAGCCTGCGGGATGCATCCTCTCGCACGTGTTTTTACTCGACTAGCCTGCGGGATGCATCCTCTCGCACGTGTTTTTACTCGACTACCCTGCGGGATGCATCCTCTCGCACGTGTTTTTGCTCGACTAGCCATGCGCATCCCAAAAAACCTGCGCATGCGCATCCCACAAAACCTGCGCATGCGCATCCCACAAAACCTCGCACGTGTTTTTACTCGACTAGCCTGCGGGATGCATCCTCTCGCACGTGTTTTTACTCGACTACCCTGCGGGATGCATCCTCTCGCACGTGTTTTTACTCGACTACCCTGCGGGATGCATCCTCTCGCACGTGTTTTTGCTCGACTAGCCATGCGCATCCCAAAAAACCTGCGCATGCGCATCCCACAAAACCTGCGCATGCGCATCCCACAAAACCTCGCACGTGTTTTTACTCGACTAGCCTGCGGGATGCATCCTCTCGCACGTGTTTTTACTCGACTACCCTGCGGGATGCATCCTCTCGCACGTGTTTTTGCTCGACTAGCCATGCGCATCCCATAAAACCTGCGCATCCGCATCCCACAAAACCTGCGCATGCGCATCCCACAAAACCTCGCACGTGTTTTTACTCGACTAGCCTGCGGGATGCATCCTCTCGCACGTGCTTTACTCGACTAGCCTGCGGGATGCATCCTCTCGCACGTGTTTTTACTCGACTAGCCTGCGGGATGCATCCTCTCGCACGTGTTTTTGCTCGACTAGCCTGCGGGATGCATCCTCTCGCACGTGTTTTTGCTCGACTAGCCTGCGGGATGCATCCTCTCGCACGTGTTTTTACTCGACTAGCCTGCGGGATGCATCCTCTCGCACGTGTTTTTACTCGACTAGCCTGCGGGATGCATCCTCTCGCACGTGTTTTTACTCGGCTACCCTGCGGGATGCATCCTCTCGCACGTGTTTTTGCTCGACTAGCCATGCGCATCCCAAAAAACCTGCGCATGCGCATCCCACAAAACCTGCGCATGCGCATCCCACAAAACCTGCGCATGCGCATCCCACAAAACCTCGCACGTGTTTTTACTCGACTAGCCTGCGGGATGCATCCTCTCGCACGTGTTTTTACTCGACTACCCTGCGGGATGTATCTTCTCGCACGTGTTTTTGCTCGACTAGCCATGCGCATCCCATAAAACCTGCGCATCCGCATCCCACAAAACCTGCGCATGCGCATCCCACAAAACCTCGCACGTGTTTTTACTCGACTAGCCTGCGGGATGCATCCTCTCGCACGTGCTTTACTCGACTAGCCTGCGGGATGCATCCTCTCGCACGTGTTTTTACTCGACTACCCTGCGGGATGCATCTTCTCGCACGTGTTTTTGCTCGACTAGCCATGCGCATCCCATAAAACCTGCGCATCCGCATCCCACAAAACCTGCGCATGCGCATCCCACAAAACCTCGCACGTGTTTGTGCTCGACTAGCCTGCGGGATGCATCCTTTCGCACGTGTTTTTACTCGACTAGCCTGCGGGATGCATTCTCTCGCACGTGTTTTTGCTCGACTAGCCTGCGGGATGCATCCTCTCGCACGTGTTTGTGCTCGACTAGCCTGCGGGATGCATCCTCTCGCACGTGTTTTTACTCGACTAGCCTGCGGGATGCATCCTCTCGCACGTGTTTTTGCTCGACTAGCCTGCGGGATGCATCCTCTCGCACGTGTTTTTGCTCGACTAGCCTGCAGGATGCATCCTCTCGCACGTGTTTTTACTCGACTAGCCTGCGGGATGCATCCTCTCGCACGTGTTTTTACTCGACTACCCTGCGGGATGCATCCTCTCGCACGTGTTTTTGCTCGACTAGCCATGCGCATCCCAAAAAACCTGCGCATGCGCATCCCAAAAAACCTGCGCATGCGCATCCCACAAAACCTCGCACGTGTTTTTACTCGACTAGCCTGCGGGATGCATCCTCTCGCACGTGTTTTTGCTCGACTAGGCATGCGCATCCCAAAAAACCTGCGCATGCGCATCCCACAAAACCTCGCACGTGTTTTTACTCGACTAGCCTGCGGGATGCATCCTCTCGCACGTGTTTTTACTCAACTAGCCTGCGGGATGCATCGTCTCGCACGTGTTTTTGCTCGACTAGCCTGCGGGATGCATCCTCTCGCACGTGTTTTTGCTCGACTAGCCTGCGGGATGCATCCTCTCGCACGTGTTTTTGCTCGACTAGCCTGCGGGATGCATCCTCTCGCACGTGTTTTTACTCGACTAGCCTGCGGGATGCATCCTCTCGCACGTGTTTTTACTCGACTACCCTGCGGGATGCATCCTCCCGCACGTGTTTTTGCTCGACTAGCCATGCGCATCCCAAAAAACCTGCGCATGCGCATCCCAGAAAACCTGCGCATGCGCATCCCAAAAAACCTGCGCATGCGCATCCCACAAAACCTGCGCATGCGCATCCCACAAAACCTCGCACGTGTTTTTACTCGACTAGCCTGCGGGATGCATCCTCTCGCACGTGTTTTTACTCGACTAGCCTGCGGGATGCATCCTCTCGCACGTGTTTTTGCTCGACTAGACATGCGCATCCCAAAAAACCTGCACATGCGCATCCCAAAAAACCTGCGCATGCGCATCCCACAAAACCTGCGCATGCGCATCCCACAAAACCTCGCACGTGTTTTTACTCGACTAGCCTGCGGGATGCATCCTCTCGCACGTGTTTTTGCTCGGCTAGCCTGCGGGATGCATCCTCTCGCACGTGCTTTACTCGACTAGCCTGCGGGATGCATCCTCTCGCACGTGTTTTTACTCGACTAGCCTGCGGGATGCATCCTCTCGCACGTGTTTTTGCTCGACTAGCCTGCGGGATGCATCCTCTCGCACGTGTTTTTGCTCGACTAGCCTGCGGGATGCATCCTCTCGCACGTGTTTTTACTCGACTAGCCTGCGGGATGCATCCTCTCGCACGTGTTTTTACTCGACTAGCCTGCGGGATGCATCCTCTCGCACGTGTTTTTGCTCGACTAGACATGCGCATCCCAAAAAACCTGCACATGCGCATCCCAAAAAACCTGCGCATGCGCATCCCAAAAAACCTGCGCATGCGCATCCCACAAAACCTGCGCATGCGCATCCCACAAAACCTCGCACGTGTTTTTACTCGACTAGCCTGCGGGATGCATCCTCTCGCACGTGTTTTTACTCGACTAGCCTGCGGGATGCATCCTCTCGCACGTGTTTTTGCTCGACTAGCCATGCGCATCCCAAAAAACTTGCGCATGCGCATCCCAAAAAATCTGCGCATGCGCATCCCACAAAACCTGCGCATGCGCATCCCACAAAACCTCGCACGTGTTTGTGCTCGACTAGCCTGCGGGATGCATCCTTTCGCACGTGTTTTTACTCGACTAGCCTGCGGGATGCATCCTCTCGCACGTGTTTTTGCTCGACTAGCCTGCGGGATGCATCCTCTCGCACGTGTTTGTACTCGACTAGCCTGCGGGATGCATCCTCTCGCACGTGTTTTTACTCGACTAGCCTGCGGGATGCATCCTCTCGCACGTGTTTTTGCTCGACTAGCCATGCGCATCCCAAAAAACCTGCGCATGCGCATCCCAAAAAACCTGCGCATGCGCATCCCACAAAACCTCGCACGTGTTTTTACTCGACTAGCCTGCGGGATGCATCCTCTCGCACGTGTTTTTGCTCGACTAGGCATGCGCATCCCAAAAAACCTGCGCATGCGCATCCCACAAAAACTCGCACGTGTTTTTACTCGACTAGCCTGCGGGATGCATCCTCTCGCACGTGTTTTTACTCAACTAGCCTGCGGGATGCATCGTCTCGCACGTGTTTTTGCTCGACTAGCCTGCGGGATGCATCCTCTCGCACGTGTTTTTGCTCGACTAGCCTGCGGGATGCATCCTCTCGCACGTGTTTTTGCTCGACTAGCCTGCGGGATGCATCCTCTCGCACGTGTTTTTACTCGACTAGCCTGCGGGATGCATCCTCTCGCACGTGTTTTTACTCGACTACCCTGCGGGATGCATCCTCCCGCACGTGTTTTTGCTCGACTAGCCATGCGCATCCCAAAAAACCTGCGCATGCGCATCCCAGAAAACCTGCGCATGCGCATCCCAAAAAACCTGCGCATGCGCATCCCACAAAACCTGCGCATGCGCATCCCACAAAACCTCGCACGTGTTTTTACTCGACTAGCCTGCGGGATGCATCCTCTCGCACGTGTTTTTACTCGACTAGCCTGCGGGATGCATCCTCTCGCACGTGTTTTTGCTCGACTAGACATGCGCATCCCAAAAAACCTGCACATGCGCATCCCAAAAAACCTGCGCATGCGCATCCCACAAAACCTGCGCATGCGCATCCCACAAAACCTCGCACGTGTTTTTACTCGACTAGCCTGCGGGATGCATCCTCTCGCACGTGTTTTTGCTCGGCTAGCCTGCGGGATGCATCCTCTCGCACGTGCTTTACTCGACTAGCCTGCGGGATGCATCCTCTCGCACGTGTTTTTACTCGACTAGCCTGCGGGATGCATCCTCTCGCACGTGTTTTTGCTCGACTAGCCTGCTGGATGCATCCTCTCGCACGTGTTTTTACTCGACTAGCCTGCGGGATGCATCCTCTTGCACGTGTTTTTACTCGACTAGCATGCGGGATGCATCCTCTCGCACGTGTTTTTACTCGACTAGCCTGCGGGAAGCATCCTCTCGCAGGTGTTTTTACTCGACTAGCCTGCGGGATGCATCCTCTCGCACGTGTTTTTACTCGACTAGCCTGCGGGAAGCATCCTCTTGCACGTGTTTTTACTCGACTAGCCTGCGGGATGCATCCTCTCGCACGTGTTTTTGCTCGACTAGCCTGCTGGATGCATCCTCTCGCACGTGTTTTTACTCGACTAGCCTGCGGGATGCATCCTCTTGCACGTGTTTTTACTCGACTAGCATGCGGGATGCATCCTCTCGCACGTGTTTTTACTCGACTAGCCTGCGGGAAGCATCCTCTCGCACGTGTTTTTGCTCGACTAGCCATGCGCATCCCAAAAAACCTGCGCATGCGCATCCCAAAAAATCTGCGCATGCGCATCCCACAAAACCTGCGCATGCGCATCCCACAAAACCTCGCACGTGTTTGTGCTCGACTAGCCTGCGGGATGCATCCTTTCGCACGTGTTTTTACTCGACTAGCCTGCGGGATGCATCCTCTCGCACGTGTTTTTGCTCGACTAGCCTGCGGGATGCATCCTCTCGCACGTGTTTGTACTCGACTAGCCTGCGGGATGCATCCTCTCGCACGTGTTTTTACTCGACTAGCCTGCGGGATGCATCCTCTCGCACGTGTTTTTGCTCGACTAGCCTGCTGGATGCATCCTCTCGCACGTGTTTTTGCTCGACTAGCCATGCGCATCCCAAAAAACCTGCGCATGCGCATCCCAAAAAATCTGCGCATGCGCATCCCACAAAACCTGCGCATGCGCATCCCACAAAACCTCGCACGTGTTTGTGCTCGACTAGCCTGCGGGATGCATCCTTTCGCACGTGTTTTTACTCGACTAGCCTGCGGGATGCATCCTCTCGCACGTGTTTTTGCTCGACTAGCCTGCGGGATGCATCCTCTCGCACGTGTTTGTACTCGACTAGCCTGCGGGATGCATCCTCTCGCACGTGTTTTTACTCGACTAGCCTGCGGGATGCATCCTCTCGCACGTGTTTTTGCTCGACTAGCCTGCTGGATGCATCCTCTCGCACGTGTTTTTACTCGACTAGCCTGCGGGATGCATCCTCTTGCACGTGTTTTTACTCGACTAGCATGCGGGATGCATCCTCTCGCACGTGTTTTTACTCGACTAGCCTGCGGGAAGCATCCTCTCGCACGTGTTTTTGCTGGACTAGCCTGCGGGATGCATCCTCTCGCACGTGTTTGTGCTCGACTAGCCTGCGGGATGCATCCTCTCGCACGTGTTTTTACTCGACTAGCCTGCGGGATGCATCCTCTCGCACGTGTTTTTGCTCGACTAGCCTGCTGGATGCATCCTCTCGCACGTGTTTTTACTCGACTAGCCTGCGGGATGCATCCTCTTGCACGTGTTTTTACTCGACTAGCATGCGGGATGCATCCTCTCGCACGTGTTTTTACTCGACTAGCCTGCGGGAAGCATCCTCTCGCACGTGTTTTTACTCGACTAGCCTGCGGGATGCATCCTCTCGCACGTGTTTTTACTCGACTAGCCTGCGGGAAGCATCCTCTTGCACGTGTTTTTACTCGACTAGCCTGCGGGATGCATCCTCTCGCACGTGTTTTTACTCGACTAGCCTGCGGGATGCATCCTCTCGCACGTGTTTTTACTCGACTACCCTGCGGGATGCATCCTCTCGCACGTGTTTTTGCTCGACTAGCCATGCGCATCCCAAAAAACCTGCGCATGCGCATCCCACAAAACCTGCGCATGCGCATCCCACAAAACCTGCGCATGCGCATCCCACAAAACCTCGCACGTGTTTTTACTCGACTAGCCTGCGGGATGCATCCTCTCGCACGTGTTTTTACTCGACTACCCTGCGGGATGCATCCTCTCGCACGTGTTTTTGCTCGACTAGCCATGCGCATCCCATAAAACCTGCGCATCCGCATCCCACAAAACCTGCGCATGCGCATCCCACAAAACCTCGCACGTGTTTTTACTCGACTAGCCTGCGGGATGCATCCTCTCGCACGTGCTTTACTCGACTAGCCTGCGGGATGCATCCTCTCGCACGTGTTTTTACTCGACTAGCCTGCGGGATGCATCCTCTCGCACGTGTTTTTGCTCGACTAGCCTGCGGGATGCATCCTCTCGCACGTGTTTTTGCTCGACTAGCCTGCGGGATGCATCCTCTCGCACGTGTTTTTACTCGACTAGCCTGCGGGAAGCATCCTCTCGCACGTGTTTTTACTCGACTAGCCTGCGGGATGCATCCTCTCGCACGTGTTTTTACTCGACTAGCCTGCGGGAAGCATCCTCTTGCACGTGTTTTTACTCGACTAGCCTGCGGGATGCATCCTCTCGCACGTGTTTTTGCTCGACTAGCCTGCTGGATGCATCCTCTCGCACGTGTTTTTACTCGACTAGCCTGCGGGATGCATCCTCTTGCACGTGTTTTTACTCGACTAGCATGCGGGATGCATCCTCTCGCACGTGTTTTTACTCGACTAGCCTGCGGGATGCATCCTCTCGCACGTGTTTTTGCTCGACTAGCCTGCTGGATGCATCCTCTCGCACGTGTTTTTGCTCGACTAGCCATGCGCATCCCAAAAAACCTGCGCATGCGCATCCCAAAAAATCTGCGCATGCGCATCCCACAAAACCTGCGCATGCGCATCCCACAAAACCTCGCACGTGTTTGTGCTCGACTAGCCTGCGGGATGCATCCTTTCGCACGTGTTTTTACTCGACTAGCCTGCGGGATGCATCCTCTCGCACGTGTTTTTGCTCGACTAGCCTGCGGGATGCATCCTCTCGCACGTGTTTGTACTCGACTAGCCTGCGGGATGCATCCTCTCGCACGTGTTTTTACTCGACTAGCCTGCGGGATGCATCCTCTCGCACGTGTTTTTGCTCGACTAGCCTGCTGGATGCATCCTCTCGCACGTGTTTTTACTCGACTCGCCTGCGGGATGCATCCTCTTGCACGTGTTTTTACTCGACTAGCATGCGGGATGCATCCTCTCGCACGTGTTTTTACTCGACTAGCCTGCGGGAAGCATCCTCTCGCACGTGTTTTTGCTCGACTAGCCTGCGGGATGCATCCTCTCGCACGTGTTTGTGCTCGACTAGCCTGCGGGATGCATCCTCTCGCACGTGTTTTTACTCGACTAGCCTGCGGGATGCATCCTCTCGCACGTGTTTTTGCTCGACTAGCCTGCTGGATGCATCCTCTCGCACGTGTTTTTACTCGACTAGCCTGCGGGATGCATCCTCTTGCACGTGTTTTTACTCGACTAGCATGCGGGATGCATCCTCTCGCACGTGTTTTTACTCGACTAGCCTGCGGGAAGCATCCTCTCGCACGTGTTTTTACTCGACTAGCCTGCGGGATGCATCCTCTCGCACGTGTTTTTACTCGACTAGCCTGCGGGAAGCATCCTCTTGCACGTGTTTTTACTCGACTAGCCTGCGGGATGCATCCTCTCGCACGTGTTTTTACTCGACTAGCCTGCGGGATGCATCCTCTCGCACGTGTTTTTACTCGACTACCCTGCGCGATGCATCCTCTCGCACGTGTTTTTGCTCGACTAGCCATGCGCATCCCAAAAAACCTGCGCATGCGCATCCCACAAAACCTGCGCATGCGCATCCCACAAAACCTCGCACGTGTTTTTACTCGACTAGCCTGCGGGATGCATCCTCTCGCACGTGTTTTTACTCGACTACCCTGCGGGATGCATCCTCTCGCACGTGTTTTTGCTCGACTAGCCATGCGCATCCCATAAAACCTGCGCATCCGCATCCCACAAAACCTGCGCATGCGCATCCCATAAAACCTCGCACGTGTTTTTACTCGACTAGCCTGCGGGATGCATCCTCTCGCACGTGCTTTACTCGACTAGCCTGCGGGATGCATCCTCTCGCACGTGTTTTTACTCGACTAGCCTGCGGGATGCATCCTCTCGCACGTGTTTTTGCTCGACTAGCCTGCGGGATGCATCCTCTCGCACGTGTTTTTGCTCGACTAGCCTGCGGGATGCATCCTCTCGCACGTGTTTTTACTCGACTAGCCTGCGGGATGCATCCTCTCGCACGTGTTTTTACTCGACTAGCCTGCGGGATGCATCCTCTCGCACGTGTTTTTACTCGGCTACCCTGCGGGATGCATCCTCTCGCACGTGTTTTTGCTCGACTAGCCATGCGCATCCCAAAAAACCTGCGCATGCGCATCCCACAAAACCTGCGCATGCGCATCCCACAAAACCTCGCACGTGTTTTTACTCGACTAGCCTGCGGGATGCATCCTCTCGCACGTGTTTTTACTCGACTACCCTGCGGGATGCATCCTCTCGCACGTGTTTTTGCTCGACTAGCCATGCGCATCCCATAAAACCTGCGCATCCGCATCCCACAAAACCTGCGCATGCGCATCCCACAAAACCTCGCACGTGTTTTTACTCGACTAGCCTGCGGGATGCATCCTCTCGCACGTGCTTTACTCGACTAGCCTGCGGGATGCATCCTCTCGCACGTGTTTTTACTCGACTAGCCTGCGGGATGCATCCTCTCGCACGTGTTTTTGCTCGACTAGCCATGCGCATCCCAAAAAACCTGCGCATGCGCATCCCAAAAAACCTGCGCATGCGCATCCCACAAAACCTCGCACGTGTTTTTACTCGACTAGCCTGCGGGATGCATCCTCTCGCACGTGTTTTTGCTCGACTAGGCATGCGCATCCCAAAAAACCTGCGCATGCGCATCCCACAAAACCTCGCACGTGTTTTTACTCGACTAGCCTGCGGGATGCATCCTCTCGCACGTGTTTTTACTCAACTAGCCTGCGGGATGCATCGTCTCGCACGTGTTTTTGCTCGACTAGCCTGCGGGATGCATCCTCTCGCACGTGTTTTTGCTCGACTAGCCTGCGGGATGCATCCTCTCGCACGTGTTTTTGCTCGACTAGCCTGCGGGATGCATCCTCTCGCACGTGTTTTTACTCGACTAGCCTGCGGGATGCATCCTCTCGCACGTGTTTTTACTCGACTACCCTGCGGGATGCATCCTCCCGCACGTGTTTTTGCTCGACTAGCCATGCGCATCCCAAAAAACCTGCGCATGCGCATCCCAGAAAACCTGCGCATGCGCATCCCAAAAAACCTGCGCATGCGCATCCCACAAAACCTGCGCATGCGCATCCCACAAAACCTCGCACGTGTTTTTACTCGACTAGCCTGCGGGATGCATCCTCTGACACGTGTTTTTACTCGACTAGCCTGCGGGATGCATCCTCTCGCACGTGTTTTTGCTCGACTAGACATGCGCATCCCAAAAAACCTGCACATGCGCATCCCAAAAAACCTGCGCATGCGCATCCCACAAAACCTGCGCATGCGCATCCCACAAAACCTCGCACGTGTTTTTACTCGACTAGCCTGCGGGATGCATCCTCTCGCACGTGTTTTTGCTCGGCTAGCCTGCGGGATGCATCCTCTCGCACGTGCTTTACTCGACTAGCCTGCGGGATGCATCCTCTCGCACGTGTTTTTACTCGACTAGCCTGCGGGATGCATCCTCTCGCACGTGTTTTTGCTCGACTAGCCTGCGGGATGCATCCTCTCGCACGTGTTTTTGCTCGACTAGCCTGCGGGATGCATCCTCTCGCACGTGTTTTTACTCGACTAGCCTGCGGGATGCATCCTCTCGCACGTGTTTTTACTCGACTAGCCTGCGGGATGCATCCTCTCGCACGTGTTTTTGCTCGACTAGACATGCGCATCCCAAAAAACCTGCACATGCGCATCCCAAAAAACCTGCGCATGCGCATCCCAAAAAACCTGCGCATGCGCATCCCACAAAACCTGCGCATGCGCATCCCACAAAACCTCGCACGTGTTTTTACTCGACTAGCCTGCGGGATGCATCCTCTCGCACGTGTTTTTACTCGACTAGCCTGCGGGATGCATCCTCTCGCACGTGTTTTTGCTCGACTAGCCATGCGCATCCCAAAAAACCTGCGCATGCGCATCCCAAAAAATCTGCGCATGCGCATCCCACAAAACCTGCGCATGCGCATCCCACAAAACCTCGCACTTGTTTGTGCTCGACTAGCCTGCGGGATGCATCCTTTCGCACGTGTTTTTACTCGACTAGCCTGCGGGATGCATCCTCTCGCACGTGTTTTTGCTCGACTAGCCTGCGGGATGCATCCTCTCGCACGTGTTTGTACTCGACTAGCCTGCGGGATGCATCCTCTCGCACGTGTTTTTACTCGACTAGCCTGCGGGATGCATCCTCTCGCACGTGTTTTTGCTCGACTAGCCTGCTGGATGCATCCTCTCGCACGTGTTTTTACTCGACTAGCCTGCGGGATGCATCCTCTTGCACGTGTTTTTACTCGACTAGCATGCGGGATGCATCCTCTCGCACGTGTTTTTACTCGACTAGCCTGCGGGATGCATCCTCTTGCACGTGTTTTTACTCGACTAGCATGCGGGATGCATCCTCTCGCACGTGTTTTTACTCGACTAGCCTGCGGGAAGCATCCTCTCGCACGTGTTTTTGCTCGACTAGCCATGCGCATCCCAAAAAACCTGCGCATGCGCATCCCAAAAAATCTGCGCATGCGCATCCCACAAAACCTGCGCATGCGCATCCCACAAAACCTCGCACGTGTTTGTGCTCGACTAGCCTGCGGGATGCATCCTTTCGCACGTGTTTTTACTCGACTAGCCTGCGGGATGCATCCTCTCGCACGTGTTTTTGCTCGACTAGCCTGCGGGATGCATCCTCTCGCACGTGTTTGTACTCGACTAGCCTGCGGGATGCATCCTCTCGCACGTGTTTTTACTCGACTAGCCTGCGGGATGCATCCTCTCGCACGTGTTTTTGCTCGACTAGCCTGCTGGATGCATCCTCTCGCACGTGTTTTTGCTCGACTAGCCATGCGCATCCCAAAAAACCTGCGCATGCGCATCCCAAAAAATCTGCGCATGCGCATCCCACAAAACCTGCGCATGCGCATCCCACAAAACCTCGCACGTGTTTGTGCTCGACTAGCCTGCGGGATGCATCCTTTCGCACGTGTTTTTACTCGACTAGCCTGCGGGATGCATCCTCTCGCACGTGTTTTTGCTCGACTAGCCTGCGGGATGCATCCTCTCGCACGTGTTTGTACTCGACTAGCCTGCGGGATGCATCCTCTCGCACGTGTTTTTACTCGACTAGCCTGCGGGATGCATCCTCTCGCACGTGTTTTTGCTCGACTAGCCTGCTGGATGCATCCTCTCGCACGTGTTTTTACTCGACTAGCCTGCGGGATGCATCCTCTTGCACGTGTTTTTACTCGACTAGCATGCGGGATGCATCCTCTCGCACGTGTTTTTACTCGACTAGCCTGCGGGAAGCATCCTCTCGCACGTGTTTTTGCTCGACTAGCCTGCGGGATGCATCCTCTCGCACGTGTTTGTGCTCGACTAGCCTGCGGGATGCATCCTCTCGCACGTGTTTTTACTCGACTAGCCTGCGGGATGCATCCTCTCGCACGTGTTTTTGCTCGACTAGCCTGCTGGATGCATCCTCTCGCACGTGTTTTTACTCGACTAGCCTGCGGGATGCATCCTCTTGCACGTGTTTTTACTCGACTAGCATGCGGGATGCATCCTCTCGCACGTGTTTTTACTCGACTAGCCTGCGGGAAGCATCCTCTCGCACGTGTTTTTACTCGACTAGCCTGCGGGATGCATCCTCTCGCACGTGTTTTTACTCGACTAGCCTGCGGGAAGCATCCTCTTGCACGTGTTTTTACTCGACTAGCCTGCGGGATGCATCCTCTCGCACGTGTTTTTACTCGACTAGCCTGCGGGATGCATCCTCTCGCACGTGTTTTTACTCGACTACCCTGCGGGATGCATCCTCTCGCACGTGTTTTTGCTCGACTAGCCATGCGCATCCCAAAAAACCTGCGCATGCGCATCCCACAAAACCTCGCACGTGTTTTTACTCGACTAGCCTGCGGGATGCATCCTCTCGCACGTGTTTTTACTCGACTACCCTGCGGGATGCATCCTCTCGCACGTGTTTTTGCTCGACTAGCCATGCGCATCCCATAAAACCTGCGCATCCGCATCCCACAAAACCTGCGCATGCGCATCCCACAAAACCTCGCACGTGTTTTTACTCGACTAGCCTGCGGGATGCATCCTCTCGCACGTGCTTTACTCGACTAGCCTGCGGGATGCATCCTCTCGCACGTGTTTTTACTCGACTAGCCTGCGGGATGCATCCTCTCGCACGTGTTTTTGCTCGACTAGCCTGCGGGATGCATCCTCTCGCACGTGTTTGTGCTCGACTAGCCTGCGGGATGCATCCTCTCGCACGTGTTTTTACTCGACTAGCCTGCGGGATGCATCCTCTCGCACGTGTTTTTGCTCGACTAGCCTGCTGGATGCATCCTCTCGCACGTGTTTTTACTCGACTAGCCTGCGGGATGCATCCTCTTGCACGTGTTTTTACTCGACTAGCATGCGGGATGCATCCTCTCGCACGTGTTTTTACTCGACTAGCCTGCGGGAAGCATCCTCTCGCACGTGTTTTTACTCGACTAGCCTGCGGGATGCATCCTCTCGCACGTGTTTTTACTCGACTAGCCTGCGGGAAGCATCCTCTTGCACGTGTTTTTACTCGACTAGCCTGCGGGATGCATCCTCTCGCACGTGTTTTTACTCGACTAGCCTGCGGGATGCATCCTCTCGCACGTGTTTTTACTCGACTACCCTGCGGGATGCATCCTCTCGCACGTGTTTTTGCTCGACTAGCCATGCGCATCCCAAAAAACCTGCGCATGCGCATCCCACAAAACCTGCGCATGCGCATCCCACAAAACCTCGCACGTGTTTTTACTCGACTAGCCTGCGGGATGCATCCTCTCGCACGTGTTTTTACTCGACTACCCTGCGGGATGCATCCTCTCGCACGTGTTTTTGCTCGACTAGCCATGCGCATCCCATAAAACCTGCGCATCCGCATCCCACAAAACCTGCGCATGCGCATCCCACAAAACCTCGCACGTGTTTTTACTCGACTAGCCTGCGGGATGCATCCTCTCGCACGTGCTTTACTCGACTAGCCTGCGGGATGCATCCTCTTGCACGTGTTTTTACTCGACTAGCCTGCGGGAAGCATCCTCTTGCACGTGTTTTTACTCGACTAGCCTGCGGGATGCATCCTCTCGCACGTGTTTTTGCTCGACTAGCCTGCTGGATGCATCCTCTCGCACGTGTTTTTACTCGACTAGCCTGCGGGATGCATCCTCTCGCACGTGTTTTTACTCGACTAGCCTGCGGGAAGCATCCTCTCGCACGTGTTTTTACTCGACTAGCCTGCGGGATGCATCCTCTCGCACGTGTTTTTACTCGACTAGCCTGCGGGAAGCATCCTCTTGCACGTGTTTTTACTCGACTAGCCTGCGGGATGCATCCTCTCGCACGTGTTTTTGCTCGACTAGCCTGCTGGATGCATCCTCTCGCACGTGTTTTTACTCGACTAGCCTGCGGGATGCATCCTCTTGCACGTGTTTTTACTCGACTAGCATGCGGGATGCATCCTCTCGCACGTGTTTTTACTCGACTAGCCTGCGGGATGCATCCTCTCGCACGTGTTTTTGCTCGACTAGCCTGCTGGATGCATCCTCTCGCACGTGTTTTTGCTCGACTAGCCATGCGCATCCCAAAAAACCTGCGCATGCGCATCCCAAAAAATCTGCGCATGCGCATCCCACAAAACCTGCGCATGCGCATCCCACAAAACCTCGCACGTGTTTGTGCTCGACTAGCCTGCGGGATGCATCCTTTCGCACGTGTTTTTACTCGACTAGCCTGCGGGATGCATCCTCTCGCACGTGTTTTTGCTCGACTAGCCTGCGGGATGCATCCTCTCGCACGTGTTTGTACTCGACTAGCCTGCGGGATGCATCCTCTCGCACGTGTTTTTACTCGACTAGCCTGCGGGATGCATCCTCTCGCACGTGTTTTTGCTCGACTAGCCTGCTGGATGCATCCTCTCGCACGTGTTTTTACTCGACTAGCCTGCGGGATGCATCCTCTTGCACGTGTTTTTACTCGACTAGCATGCGGGATGCATCCTCTCGCACGTGTTTTTACTCGACTAGCCTGCGGGAAGCATCCTCTCGCACGTGTTTTTGCTCGACTAGCCTGCGGGATGCATCCTCTCGCACGTGTTTGTGCTCGACTAGCCTGCGGGATGCATCCTCTCGCACGTGTTTTTACTCGACTAGCCTGCGGGATGCATCCTCTCGCACGTGTTTTTGCTCGACTAGCCTGCTGGATGCATCCTCTCGCACGTGTTTTTACTCGACTAGCCTGCGGGATGCATCCTCTTGCACGTGTTTTTACTCGACTAGCATGCGGGATGCATCCTCTCGCACGTGTTTTTACTCGACTAGCCTGCGGGAAGCATCCTCTCGCACGTGTTTTTACTCGACTAGCCTGCGGGATGCATCCTCTCGCACGTGTTTTTACTCGACTAGCCTGCGGGAAGCATCCTCTTGCACGTGTTTTTACTCGACTAGCCTGCGGGATGCATCCTCTCGCACGTGTTTTTACTCGACTAGCCTGCGGGATGCATCCTCTCGCACGTGTTTTTACTCGACTACCCTGCGGGATGCATCCTCTCGCACGTGTTTTTGCTCGACTAGCCATGCGCATCCCAAAAAACCTGCGCATGCGCATCCCACAAAACCTGCGCATGCGCATCCCACAAAACCTCGCACGTGTTTTTACTCGACTAGCCTGCGGGATGCATCCTCTCGCACGTGTTTTTACTCGACTACCCTGCGGGATGCATCCTCTCGCACGTGTTTTTGCTCGACTAGCCATGCGCATCCCATAAAACCTGCGCATCCGCATCCCACAAAACCTGCGCATGCGCATCCCACAAAACCTCGCACGTGTTTTTACTCGACTAGCCTGCGGGATGCATCCTCTCGCACGTGCTTTACTCGACTAGCCTGCGGGATGCATCCTCTCGCACGTGTTTTTACTCGACTAGCCTGCGGGATGCATCCTCTCGCACGTGTTTTTGCTCGACTAGCCTGCGGGATGCATCCTCTCGCACGTGTTTTTGCTCGACTAGCCTGCGGGATGCATCCTCTCGCACGTGTTTTTACTCGACTAGCCTGCGGGATGCATCCTCTCGCACGTGTTTTTACTCGACTAGCCTGCGGGATGCATCCTCTCGCACGTGTTTTTACTCGGCTACCCTGCGGGATGCATCCTCTCGCACGTGTTTTTGCTCGACTAGCCATGCGCATCCCAAAAAACCTGCGCATGCGCATCCCACAAAACCTGCGCATGCGCATCCCACAAAACCTGCGCATGCGCATCCCACAAAACCTCGCACGTGTTTTTACTCGACTAGCCTGCGGGATGCATCCTCTCGCACGTGTTTTTACTCGACTACCCTGCGGGATGCATCCTCTCGCACGTGTTTTTGCTCGACTAGCCATGCGCATCCCATAAAACCTGCGCATCTGCATCCCACAAAACCTGCGCATGCGCATCCCACAAAACCTCGCACGTGTTTTTACTCGACTAGCCTGCGGGATGCATCCTCTCGCACGTGCTTTACTCGACTAGCCTGCGGGATGCATCCTCTCGCACGTGTTTTTACTCGACTAGCCTGCGGGATGCATCCTCTCGCACGTGTTTTTGCTCGACTAGCCATGCGCATCCCAAAAAACCTGCGCATGCGCATCCCAAAAAACCTGCGCATGCGCATCCCACAAAACCTCGCACGTGTTTTTACTCGACTAGCCTGCGGGATGCATCCTCTCGCACGTGTTTTTGCTCGACTAGGCATGCGCATCCCAAAAAACCTGCGCATGCGCATCCCACAAAACCTCGCACGTGTTTTTACTCGACTAGCCTGCGGGATGCATCCTCTCGCACGTGTTTTTACTCAACTAGCCTGCGGGATGCATCGTCTCGCACGTGTTTTTGCTCGACTAGCCTGCGGGATGCATCCTCTCGCACGTGTTTTTGCTCGACTAGCCTGCGGGATGCATCCTCTCGCACGTGTTTTTGCTCGACTAGCCTGCGGGATGCATCCTCTCGCACGTGTTTTTACTCGACTAGCCTGCGGGATGCATCCTCTCGCACGTGTTTTTACTCGACTACCCTGCGGGATGCATCCTCCCGCACGTGTTTTTGCTCGACTAGCCATGCGCATCCCAAAAAACCTGCGCATGCGCATCCCAGAAAACCTGCGCATGCGCATCCCAAAAAACCTGCGCATGCGCATCCCACAAAACCTGCGCATGCGCATCCCACAAAACCTCGCACGTGTTTTTACTCGACTAGCCTGCGGGATGCATCCTCTGACACGTGTTTTTACTCGACTAGCCTGCGGGATGCATCCTCTCGCACGTGTTTTTGCTCGACTAGACATGCGCATCCCAAAAAACCTGCACATGCGCATCCCAAAAACCTGCGCATGCGCATCCCACAAAACCTGCGCATGCGCATCCCACAAAACCTCGCACGTGTTTTTACTCGACTAGCCTGCGGGATGCATCCTCTCGCACGTGTTTTTGCTCGGCTAGCCTGCGGGATGCATCCTCTCGCACGTGCTTTACTCGACTAGCCTGCGGGATGCATCCTCTCGCACGTGTTTTTACTCGACTAGCCTGCGGGATGCATCCTCTCGCACGTGTTTTTGCTCGACTAGCCTGCGGGATGCATCCTCTCGCACGTGTTTTTGCTCGACTAGCCTGCGGGATGCATCCTCTCGCACGTGTTTTTACTCGACTAGCCTGCGGGATGCATCCTCTCGCACGTGTTTTTACTCGACTAGCCTGCGGGATGCATCCTCTCGCACGTGTTTTTGCTCGACTAGACATGCGCATCCCAAAAAACCTGCACATGCGCATCCCAAAAAACCTGCGCATGCGCATCCCAAAAAACCTGCGCATGCGCATCCCACAAAACCTGCGCATGCGCATCCCACAAAACCTCGCACGTGTTTTTACTCGACTAGCCTGCGGGATGCATCCTCTCGCACGTGTTTTTACTCGACTAGCCTGCGGGATGCATCCTCTCGCACGTGTTTTTGCTCGACTAGCCATGCGCATCCCAAAAAACCTGCGCATGCGCATCCCAAAAAATCTGCGCATGCGCATCCCACAAAACCTGCGCATGCGCATCCCACAAAACCTCGCACTTGTTTGTGCTCGACTAGCCTGCGGGATGCATCCTTTCGCACGTGTTTTTACTCGACTAGCCTGCGGGATGCATCCTCTCGCACGTGTTTTTGCTCGACTAGCCTGCGGGATGCATCCTCTCGCACGTGTTTGTACTCGACTAGCCTGCGGGATGCATCCTCTCGCACGTGTTTTTACTCGACTAGCCTGCGGGATGCATCCTCTCGCACGTGTTTTTGCTCGACTAGCCTGCTGGATGCATCCTCTCGCACGTGTTTTTACTCGACTAGCCTGCGGGATGCATCCTCTTGCACGTGTTTTTACTCGACTAGCATGCGGGATGCATCCTCTCGCACGTGTTTTTACTCGACTAGCCTGCGGGATGCATCCTCTTGCACGTGTTTTTACTCGACTAGCATGCGGGATGCATCCTCTCGCACGTGTTTTTACTCGACTAGCCTGCGGGAAGCATCCTCTCGCACGTGTTTTTGCTCGACTAGCCATGCGCATCCCAAAAAACCTGCGCATGCGCATCCCAAAAAATCTGCGCATGCGCATCCCACAAAACCTGCGCATGCGCATCCCACAAAACCTCGCACGTGTTTGTGCTTGACTAGCCTGCGGGATGCATCCTTTCGCACGTGTTTTTACTCGACTAGCCTGCGGGATGCATCCTCTCGCACGTGTTTTTGCTCGACTAGCCTGCGGGATGCATCCTCTCGCACGTGTTTGTACTCGACTAGCCTGCGGGATGCATCCTCTCGCACGTGTTTTTACTCGACTAGCCTGCGGGATGCATCCTCTCGCACGTGTTTTTGCTCGACTAGCCTGCTGGATGCATCCTCTCGCACGTGTTTTTGCTCGACTAGCCATGCGCATCCCAAAAAACCTGCGCATGCGCATCCCAAAAAATCTGCGCATGCGCATCCCACAAAACCTGCGCATGCGCATCCCACAAAACCTCGCACGTGTTTGTGCTCGACTAGCCTGCGGGATGCATCCTTTCGCACGTGTTTTTACTCGACTAGCCTGCGGGATGCATCCTCTCGCACGTGTTTTTGCTCGACTAGCCTGCGGGATGCATCCTCTCGCACGTGTTTGTACTCGACTAGCCTGCGGGATGCATCCTCTCGCACGTGTTTTTACTCGACTAGCCTGCGGGATGCATCCTCTCGCACGTGTTTTTGCTCGACTAGCCTGCTGGATGCATCCTCTCGCACGTGTTTTTACTCGACTAGCCTGCGGGATGCATCCTCTTGCACGTGTTTTTACTCGACTAGCATGCGGGATGCATCCTCTCGCACGTGTTTTTACTCGACTAGCCTGCGGGAAGCATCCTCTCGCACGTGTTTTTGCTCGACTAGCCTGCGGGATGCATCCTCTCGCACGTGTTTGTGCTCGACTAGCCTGCGGGATGCATCCTCTCGCACGTGTTTTTACTCGACTAGCCTGCGGGATGCATCCTCTCGCACGTGTTTTTGCTCGACTAGCCTGCTGGATGCATCCTCTCGCACGTGTTTTTACTCGACTAGCCTGCGGGATGCATCCTCTTGCACGTGTTTTTACTCGACTAGCATGCGGGATGCATCCTCTCGCACGTGTTTTTACTCGACTAGCCTGCGGGAAGCATCCTCTCGCACGTGTTTTTACTCGACTAGCCTGCGGGATGCATCCTCTCGCACGTGTTTTTACTCGACTAGCCTGCGGGAAGCATCCTCTTGCACGTGTTTTTACTCGACTAGCCTGCGGGATGCATCCTCTCGCACGTGTTTTTACTCGACTAGCCTGCGGGATGCATCCTCTCGCACGTGTTTTTACTCGACTACCCTGCGGGATGCATCCTCTCGCACGTGTTTTTGCTCGACTAGCCATGCGCATCCCAAAAAACCTGCGCATGCGCATCCCACAAAACCTCGCACGTGTTTTTACTCGACTAGCCTGCGGGATGCATCCTCTCGCACGTGTTTTTACTCGACTACCCTGCGGGATGCATCCTCTCGCACGTGTTTTTGCTCGACTAGCCATGCGCATCCCATAAAACCTGCGCATCCGCATCCCACAAAACCTGCGCATGCGCATCCCACAAAACCTCGCACGTGTTTTTACTCGACTAGCCTGCGGGATGCATCCTCTCGCACGTGCTTTACTCGACTAGCCTGCGGGATGCATCCTCTCGCACGTGTTTTTACTCGACTAGCCTGCGGGATGCATCCTCTCGCACGTGTTTTTGCTCGACTAGCCTGCGGGATGCATCCTCTCGCACGTGTTTTTGCTCGACTAGCCTGCGGGATGCATCCTCTCGCACGTGTTTTTACTCGACTAGCCTGCGGGATGCATCCTCTCGCACGTGTTTTTACACGACTAGCCTGCGGGATGCATCCTCTCGCACGTGTTTTTACTCGGCTACCCTGCGGGATGCATCCTCTCGCACGTGTTTTTGCTCGACTAGCCATGCGCATCCCAAAAAACCTGCGCATGCGCATCCCACAAAACCTGCGCATGCGCATCCCACAAAACCTCGCACGTGTTTTTACTCGACTAGCCTGCGGGATGCATCCTCTCGCACGTGTTTTTACTCGACTACCCTGCGGGATGCATCCTCTCGCACGTGTTTTTGCTCGACTAGCCATGCGCATCCCATAAATCCTGCGCATCCGCATCCCAAAAAACCTGCGCATGCGCATCCCACAAAACCTCGCACGTGTTTTTACTCGACTAGCCTGCGGGATGCATCCTCTCGCACGTGCTTTACTCGACTAGCCTGCGGGATGCATCCTCTCGCACGTGTTTTTACTCGACTAGCCTGCGGGATGCATCCTCTCGCACGTGTTTTTGCTCGACTAGCCATGCGCATCCCAAAAAACCTGCGCATGCGCATCCCAAAAAATCTGCGCATGCGCATCCCACAAAACCTGCGCATGCGCATCCCACAAAACCTCGCACGTGTTTGTGCTCGACTAGCCTGCGGGATGCATCCTTTCGCACGTGTTTTTACTCGACTAGCCTGCGGGATGCATTCTCTCGCACGTGTTTTTGCTCGACTAGCCTGCGGGATGCATCCTCTCGCACGTGTTTGTGCTCGACTAGCCTGCGGGATGCATCCTC
Organism: Lasioglossum baleicum; assembly: GCF_051020765.1. Lineage (NCBI taxonomy): Eukaryota > Metazoa > Arthropoda > Insecta > Hymenoptera > Halictidae > Lasioglossum > Lasioglossum baleicum. The sequence continues at coordinate 98,366 of NW_027469456.1, read as the reverse complement.
TCGCACGTGTTTTTACTCGACTAGCCTGCGGGATGCATCCTCTCGCACGTGTTTTTGCTCGACTAGCCTGCGGGATGCATCCTCTCGCACGTGTTTTTGCTCGACTAGCCTGCAGGATGCATCCTCTCGCACGTGTTTTTACTCGACTAGCCTGCGGGATGCATCCTCTCGCACGTGTTTTTACTCGACTACCCTGCGGGATGCATCCTCTCGCACGTGTTTTTGCTCGACTAGCCATGCGCATCCCAAAAAACCTGCGCATGCGCATCCCAAAAAACCTGCGCATGCGCATCCCAAAAAACCTGCGCATGCGCATCCCAAAAAACCTGCGCATGCGCATCCCACAAAACCTCGCACGTGTTTTTACTCGACTAGCCTGCGGGATGCATCCTCTCGCACGTGTTTTTGCTCGACTAGGCATGCGCATCCCAAAAAACCTGCGCATGCGCATCCCACAAAACCTCGCACGTGTTTTTACTCGACTAGCCTGCGGGATGCATCCTCTCGGACGTGTTTTTACTCAACTAGCCTGCGGGATGCATCGTCTCGCACGTGTTTTTGCTTGACTAGCCTGCGGGATGCATCCTCTCGCACGTGTTTTTGCTCGACTAGCCTGCGGGATGCATCCTCTCGCACGTGTTTTTGCTCGACTAGCCTGCGGGATGCATCCTCTCGCACGTGTTTTTACTCGACTAGCCTGCGGGATGCATCCTCTCGCACGTGTTTTTACTCGACTACCCTGCGGGATGCATCCTCCCGCACGTGTTTTTGCTCGACTAGCCATGCGCATCCCAAAAAACCTGCGCATGCGCATCCCAGAAAACCTGCGCATGCGCATCCCAAAAAACCTGCGCATGCGCATCCCACAAAACCTGCGCATGTGCATCCCACAAAACCTCGCACGTGTTTTTACTCGACTAGCCTGCGGGATGCATCCTCTCGCACGTGTTTTTACTCGACTAGCCTGCGGGATGCATCCTCTCGCACGTGTTTTTGCTCGACTAGACATGCGCATCCCAAAAAACCTGCACATGCGCATCCCAAAAAACCTGCGCATGCGCATCCCACAAAACCTGCGCATGCGCATCTCTCAAAACCTCGCACGTGTTTTTACTCGACTAGCCTGCGGGATGCATCCTCTCGCACGTGTTTTTGCTCGGCTAGCCTGCGGGTTGCATCCTCTCGCACGTGCTTTACTCGACTAGCCTGCGGGATGCATCCTCTCGCACGTGTTTTTACTCGACTAGCCTGCGGGATGCATCCTCTCGCACGTGTTTTTGCTCGACTAGCCTGCGGGATGCATCCTCTCGCACGTGTTTTTGCTCGACTAGCCTGCTGGATGCATCCTCTCGCACGTGTTTTTACTCGACTAGCCTGCGGGATGCATCCTCTCGCACGTGTTTTTACTCGACTAGCCTGCGGGATGCATCCTCTCGCACGTGTTTTTGCTCGACTAGACATGCGCATCCCAAAAAACCTGCACATGCGCATCCCAAAAAACCTGCGCATGCGCATCCCAAAAAACCTGCGCATGCGCATCCCACAAAACCTGCGCATGCGCATCCCACAAAACCTCGCACGTGTTTTTACTCGACTAGCCTGCGGGATGCATCCTCTCGCACGTGTTTTTACTCGACTAGCGTGCGGGATGCATCCTCTCGCACGTGTTTTTGCTCGACTAGCCATGCGCATCCCAAAAAACCTGCGCATGCGCATCCCAAAAAATCTGCGCATGCGCATCCCACAAAACCTGCGCATGCGCATCCCACAAAACCTCGCACGTGTTTGTGCTCGACTAGCCTGCGGGATGCATCCTTTCGCACGTGTTTTTACTCGACTAGCCTGCGGGATGCATCCTCTCGCACGTGTTTTTTCTCGACTAGCCTGCGGGATGCATCCTCTCGCACGTGTTTGTACTCGACTAGCCTGCGGGATGCATCCTCTCGCACGTGTTTTTACTCGACTAGCCTGCGGGATGCATCCTCTCGCACGTGTTTTTGCTCGACTAGCCTGCTGGATGCATCCTCTCGCACGTGTTTTTACTCGACTAGCCTGCGGGATGCATCCTCTTGCACGTGTTTTTACTCGACTAGCATGCGGGATGCATCCTCTCGCACGTGTTTTTACTCGACTAGCCTGCGGGAAGCATCCTCTCGCACGTGTTTTTACTCGACTAGCCTGCGGGATGCATCCTCTCGCACGTGTTTTTACTCGACTAGCCTGCGGGAAGCATCCTCTTGCACGTGTTTTTACTCGACTAGCCTGCGGGATGCATCCTCTCGCACGTGTTTTTGCTCGACTAGCCTGCGGGATGCATCCTCTCGCACGTGTTTTTACTCGACTACCCTGCGGGATGCATCCTCTCGCACGTGTTTTTGCTCGACTAGCCATGCGCATCCCAAAAAACCTGCGCATGCGCATCCCACAAAACCTGCGCATGCGCATCCCACAAAACCTCGCACGTGTTTTTACTCGACTAGCCTGCGGGATGCATCCTCTCGCACGTGTTTTTACTCGACTACCCTGCGGGATGCATCCTCTCGCACGTGTTTTTGCTCGACTAGCCATGCGCATCCCATAAAACCTGCGCATCCGCATCCCACAAAACCTGCGCATGCGCATCCCACAAAACCTCGCACGTGTTTTTACTCGACTAGCCTGCGGGATGCATCCTCTCGCACGTGCTTTACTCGACTAGCCTGCGGGATGCATCCTCTCGCACGTGTTTTTACTCGACTAGCCTGCGGGATGCATCCTCTCGCACGTGTTTTTGCTCGACTAGCCTGCGGGATGCATCCTCTCGCACGTGTTTTTGCTCGACTAGCCTGCGAGATGCATCCTCTCGCACGTGTTTTTACTCGACTAGCCTGCGGGATGCATCCTCTCGCACGTGTTTTTACTCGACTAGCCTGCGGGATGCATCCTCTCGCACGTGTTTTTGCTCGACTAGACATGCGCATCCCAAAAAACCTGCACATGCGCATCCCAAAAAACCTGCGCATGCGCATCCCAAAAAACCTGCGCATGCGCATCCCACAAAACCTGCGCATGCGCATCCCACAAAACCTCGCACGTGTTTTTACTCGACTAGCCTGCGGGATGCATCCTCTCGCACGTGTTTTTACTCGACTAGCCTGCGGGATGCATCCTCTCGCACGTGTTTTTGCTCGACTAGACATGCGCATCCCAAAAAACCTGCACATGCGCATCCCAAAAAACCTGCGCATGCGCATCCCAAAAAACCTGCGCATGCGCATCCCACAAAACCTGCGCATGCGCATCCCACAAAACCTCGCACGTGTTTTTACTCGACTAGCCTGCGGGATGCATCCTCTCGCACGTGTTTTTACTCGACTAGCGTGCGGGATGCATCCTCTCGCACGTGTTTTTGCTCGACTAGCCATGCGCATCCCAAAAAACCTGCGCATGCGCATCCCAAAAAATCTGCGCATGCGCATCCCACAAAACCTGCGCATGCGCATCCCACAAAACCTCGCACGTGTTTGTGCTCGACTAGCCTGCGGGATGCATCCTTTCGCACGTGTTTTTACTCGACTAGCCTGCGGGATGCATCCTCTCGCACGTGTTTTTTCTCGACTAGCCTGCGGGATGCATCCTCTCGCACGTGTTTGTACTCGACTAGCCTGCGGGATGCATCCTCTCGCACGTGTTTTTACTCGACTAGCCTGCGGGATGCATCCTCTCGCACGTGTTTTTGCTCGACTAGCCTGCTGGATGCATCCTCTCGCACGTGTTTTTACTCGACTAGCCTGCGGGATGCATCCTCTTGCACGTGTTTTTACTCGACTAGCATGCGGGATGCATCCTCTCGCACGTGTTTTTACTCGACTAGCCTGCGGGAAGCATCCTCTCGCACGTGTTTTTACTCGACTAGCCTGCGGGATGCATCCTCTCGCACGTGTTTTTACTCGACTAGCCTGCGGGAAGCATCCTCTTGCACGTGTTTTTACTCGACTAGCCTGCGGGATGCATCCTCTCGCACGTGTTTTTGCTCGACTAGCCTGCGGGATGCATCCTCTCGCACGTGTTTTTACTCGACTACCCTGCGGGATGCATCCTCTCGCACGTGTTTTTGCTCGACTAGCCATGCGCATCCCAAAAAACCTGCGCATGCGCATCCCACAAAACCTGCGCATGCGCATCCCACAAAACCTCGCACGTGTTTTTACTCGACTAGCCTGCGGGATGCATCCTCTCGCACGTGTTTTTACTCGACTACCCTGCGGGATGCATCCTCTCGCACGTGTTTTTGCTCGACTAGCCATGCGCATCCCATAAAACCTGCGCATCCGCATCCCACAAAACCTGCGCATGCGCATCCCACAAAACCTCGCACGTGTTTTTACTCGACTAGCCTGCGGGATGCATCCTCTCGCACGTGCTTTACTCGACTAGCCTGCGGGATGCATCCTCTCGCACGTGTTTTTACTCGACTAGCCTGCGGGATGCATCCTCTCGCACGTGTTTTTACTCGACTAGCCTGCGGGATGCATCCTCTCGCACGTGTTTTTGCTCGACTAGACATGCGCATCCCAAAAAACCTGCACATGCGCATCCCAAAAAACCTGCGCATGCGCATCCCACAAAACCTCGCACGTGTTTTTACTCGACTAGCCTGCGGGATGCATCCTCTCGCACGTGTTTTTGCTCGGCTAGCCTGCGGGATGCATCCTCTCGCACGTGTTTGTACTCGACTAGCCTGCGGGATGCATCCTCTCGCACGTGTTTTTACTCGACTAGCCTGCGGGATGCATCCTCTCGCACGTGTTTGTACTCGACTAGCCTGCGGGATGCATCCTCTCGCACGTGTTTTTACTCGACTAGCCTGCGGGATGCATCCTCTCGCACGTGTTTTTACTCGACTAGCCTGCGGGATGCATCCTCTCGCACGTGTTTTTGCTCGACTAGCCATGCGCATCCCAAAAAACCTGCGCATGCGCATCCCAAAAAATCTGCGCATGCGCATCCCACAAAACCTGCGCATGCGCATCCCACAAAACCTCGCACGTGTTTGTGCTCGACTAGCCTGCGGGATGCATCCTTTCGCACGTGTTTTTACTCGACTAGCCTGCGGGATGCATTCTCTCGCACGTGTTTTTGCTCGACTAGCCTGCGGGATGCATCCTCTCGCACGTGTTTGTGCTCGACTAGCCTGCGGGATGCATCCTCTCGCACGTGTTTTTACTCGACTAGCCTGCGGGATGCATCCTCTCGCACGTGTTTTTGCTCGACTAGCCTGCGGGATGCATCCTCTCGCACGTGTTTTTGCTCGACTAGCCTGCAGGATGCATCCTCTCGCACGTGTTTTTACTCGACTAGCCTGCGGGATGCATCCTCTCGCACGTGTTTTTACTCGACTACCCTGCGGGATGCATCCTCTCGCACGTGTTTTTGCTCGACTAGCCATGCGCATCCCAAAAAACCTGCGCATGCGCATCCCAAAAAACCTGCGCATGCGCATCCCAAAAAACCTGCGCATGCGCATCCCACAAAACCTCGCACGTGTTTTTACTCGACTAGCCTGCGGGATGCATCCTCTCGCACGTGTTTTTGCTCGACTAGGCATGCGCATCCCAAAAAACCTGCGCATGCGCATCCCACAAAACCTCGCACGTGTTTTTACTCGACTAGCCTGCGGGATGCATCCTCTCGCACGTGTTTTTACTCAACTAGCCTGCGGGATGCATCCTCTCGCACGTGTTTTTACTCGACTACCCTGCGGGATGCATCCTCTCGCACGTGTTTTTGCTCGACTAGCCATGCGCATCCCAAAAAACCTGCGCATGCGCATCCCAAAAAATCTGCGCATGCGCATCCCACAAAACCTGCGCATGCGCATCCCACAAAACCTCGCACGTGTTTGTGCTCGACTAGCCTGCGGGATGCATCCTTTCGCACGTGTTTTTACTCGACTAGCCTGCGGGATGCATCCTCTCGCACGTGTTTTTGCTCGACTAGCCTGCGGGATGCATCCTCTCGCACGTGTTTGTGCTCGACTAGCCTGCGGGATGCATCCTCTCGCACGTGTTTTTACTCGACTAGCCTGCGGGATGCATCCTCTCGCACGTGTTTTTGCTCGACTAGCCTGCTGGATGCATCCTCTCGCACGTGTTTTTACTCGACTAGCCTGCGGGATGCATCCTCTTGCACGTGTTTTTACTCGACTAGCCTGCGGGAAGCATCCTCTCGCACGTGTTTTTACTCGACTAGCCTGCGGGATGCATCCTCTCGCACGTGTTTTTACTCGACTAGCCTGCGGGAAGCATCCTCTTGCACGTGTTTTTACTCGACTAGCCTGCGGGATGCATCCTCTCGCACGTGTTTTTACTCGACTAGCCTGCGGGATGCATCCTCTCGCACGTGTTTTTACTCGACTACCCTGCGGGATGCATCCTCTCGCACGTGTTTTTGCTCGACTAGCCATGCGCATCCCAAAAAACCTGCACATGCGCATCCCACAAAACCTGCGCATGCGCATCCCACAAAACCTCGCACGTGTTTTTACTCGACTAGCCTGCGGGATGCATCCTCTCGCACGTGTTTTTACTCGACTAGCCTGCGGGATGCATCCTCTCGCACGTGTTTTTACTCGACTACCCTGCGGGATGCATCCTCTCGCACGTGTTTTTGCTCGACTAGCCATGCGCATCCCAAAAAACCTGCGCATGCGCATCCCACAAAACCTGCGCATGCGCATCCCACAAAACCTCGCACGTGTTTTTACTCGACTAGCCTGCGGGATGCATCCTCTCGCACGTGTTTTTACTCGACTACCCTGCGGGATGCATCCTCTCGCACGTGTTTTTGCTCGACTAGCCATGCGCATCCCATAAAACCTGCGCATCCGCATCCCACAAAACCTGCGCATGCGCATCCCACAAAACCTCGCACGTGTTTTTACTCGACTAGCCTGCGGGATGCATCCTCTCGCACGTGTTTTTACTCGACTAGCCTGCGGGATGCATCCTCTCGCACGTGTTTTTACTCGACTAGCCTGCGGGATGCATCCTCTCGCACGTGTTTTTACTCGACTACCCTGCGGGATGCATCCTCTCGCACGTGTTTTTGCTCGACTAGCCATGCGCATCCCAAAAAACCTGCGCATGCGCATCCCACAAAACCTGCGCATGCGCATCCCACAAAACCTCGCACGTGTTTTTACTCGACTAGCCTGCGGGATGCATCCTCTCGCACGTGTTTTTACTCGACTAGCCTGCGGGATGCATCCTCTCGCACGTGTTTTTACTCGACTACCCTGCGGGATGCATCCTCTCGCACGTGTTTTTGCTCGACTAGCCATGCGCATCCCAAAAAACCTGCGCATGCGCATCCCACAAAACCTGCGCATGCGCATCCCACAAAACCTCGCACGTGTTTTTACTCGACTAGCCTGCGGGATGCATCCTCTCGCACGTGTTTTTACTCGACTACCCTGCGGGATGCATCCTCTCGCACGTGTTTTTGCTCGACTAGCCATGCGCATCCCATAAAACCTGCGCATCCGCATCCCACAAAACCTGCGCATGCGCATCCCACAAAACCTCGCACGTGTTTTTACTCGACTAGCCTGCGGGATGCATCCTCTCGCACGTGCTTTACTCGACTAGCCTGCGGGATGCATCCTCTCGCACGTGTTTTTACTCGACTAGCCTGCGGGATGCATCCTCTCGCACGTGTTTTTGCTCGACTAGCCATGCGCATCCCAAAAAACCTGCGCATGCGCATCCCCAAAAATCTGCGCATGCGCATCCCACAAAACCTGCGCATGCGCATCCCACAAAACCTCGCACGTGTTTGTGCTCGACTAGCCTGCGGGATGCATCCTTTCGCACGTGTTTTTACTCGACTAGCCTGCGGGATGCATTCTCTCGCACGTGTTTTTGCTCGACTAGCCTGCGGGATGCATCCTCTCGCACGTGTTTGTGCTCGACTAGCCTGCGGGATGCATCCTCTCGCACGTGTTTTTACTCGACTAGCCTGCGGGATGCATCCTCTCGCACGTGTTTTTGCTCGACTAGCCATGCGCATCCCAAAAAACCTGCGCATGCGCATCCCACAAAACCTCGCACGTGTTTGTGCTCGACTAGCCTGCGGGATGCATCCTTTCGCACGTGTTTTTACTCGACTAGCCTGCGGGATGCATTCTCTCGCACGTGTTTTTGCTCGACTAGCCTGCGGGATGCATCCTCTCGCACGTGTTTGTGCTCGACTAGCCTGCGGGATGCATCCTCTCGCACGTGTTTTTACTCGACTAGCCTGCGGGATGCATCCTCTCGCACGTGTTTTTGCTCGACTAGCCTGCGGGATGCATCCTCTCGCACGTGTTTTTGCTCGACTAGCCTGCAGGATGCATCCTCTCGCACGTGTTTTTACTCGACTAGCCTGCGGGATGCATCCTCTCGCACGTGTTTTTACTCGACTACCCTGCGGGATGCATTCTCTCGCACGTGTTTTTGCTCGACTAGCCATGCGCATCCCGAAAAACCTGCGCATGCGCATCCCAAAAAACCTGCGCATGCGCATCCCAAAAAACCTGCGCATGCGCATCCCACAAAACCTCGCACGTGTTTTTACTCGACTAGCCTGCGGGATGCATCCTCTCGCACGTGTTTTTGCTCGACTAGGCATGCGCATCCCAAAAAACCTGCGCATGCGCATCCCACAAAACCTCGCACGTGTTTTTACTCGACTAGCCTGCGGGATGCATCCTCTCGCACGTGTTTTTACTCAACTAGCCTGCGGGATGCATCGTCTCGCACGTGTTTTTGCTCGACTAGCCTGCGGGATGCATCCTCTCGCACGTGTTTTTGCTCGACTAGCCTGCGGGATGCATCCTCTCGCACGTGTTTTTGCTCGACTAGCCTGCGGGATGCATCCTCTCGCACGTGTTTTTACTCGACTAGCCTGCGGGATGCATCCTCTCGCACGTGTTTTTACTCGACTACCCTGCGGGATGCATCCTCCCGCACGTGTTTTTGCTCGACTAGCCATGCGCATCCCAAAAAACCTGCGCATGTGCATCCCAGAAAACCTGCGCATGCGCATCCCAAAAAACCTGCGCATGCGCATCCCACAAAACCTGCGCATGCGCATCCCACAAAACCTCGCACGTGTTTTTACTCGACTAGCCTGCGGGATGCATCCTCTCGCACGTGTTTTTACTCGACTAGCCTGCGGGATGCATCCTCTCGCACGTGTTTTTGCTCGACTAGACATGCGCATCCCAAAAAACCTGCACATGCGCATCCCAAAAAACCTGCGCATGCGCATCCCACAAAACCTGCGCATGCGCATCCCACAAAACCTCGCACGTGTTTTTACTCGACTAGCCTGCGGGATGCATCCTCTCGCACGTGTTTTTGCTCGGCTAGCCTGCGGGATGCATCCTCTCGCACGTGTTTTTAATCGACTACCCTGCGGGATGCATCCTCTCGCACGTGTTTTTGCTCGACTAGCCATGCGCATCCCAAAAAACCTGCGCATGCGCATCCCAAAAAACCTGCGCATGCGCATCCCACAAAACCTGCGCATGCGCATCCCACAAAACCTCGCACGTGTTTTTACTCGACTAGCCTGCGGGATGCATCCTCTCGCACGTGTTTTTACTCGACTAGCCTGCGGGATGCATCCTCTCGCACGTGTTTTTGCTCGACTAGCCATGCGCATCCCAAAAAACCTGCGCATGCGCATCCCAAAAAATCTGCGCATGCGCATCCCACAAAACCTGCGCATGCGCATCCCACATAACCTCGCACGTGTTTGTGCTCGACTAGCCTGCGGGATGCATCCTTTCGCACGTGTTTTTACTCGACTAGCCTGCGGGATACATCCTCTCGCACGTGTTTTTGCTCGACTAGCCTGCGGGATGCATCCTCTCGCACGTGTTTGTGCTCGACTAGCCTGCGGGATGCATCCTCTCGCACGTGTTTTTACTCGACTAGCCTGCGGGATGCATCCTCTCGCACGTGTTTTTGCTCGACTAGCCTGCTGGATGCATCCTCTTGCACGTGTTTTTACTCGACTAGCCTGCGGGAAGCATCCTCTCGCACGTGTTTTTACTCGACTAGCCTGCGGGATGCATCCTCTCGCACGTGTTTTTACTCGACTAGCCTGCGGGAAGCATCCTCTTGCACGTGTTTTTACTCGACTAGCCTGCGGGATGCATCCTCTCGCACGTGTTTTTACTCGACTAGCCTGCGGGATGCATCCTCTCGCACGTGTTTTTACTCGACTACCCTGCGGGATGCATCCTCTCGCACGTGTTTTTGCTCGACTAGCCATGCGCATCCCAAAAAACCTGCGCATGCGCATCCCACAAAACCTGCGCATGCGCATCCCACAAAACCTCGCACGTGTTTTTACTCGACTAGCCTGCGGGATGCATCCTCTCGCACGTGTTTTTACTCGACTACCCTGCGGGATGCATCCTCCCGCACGTGTTTTTGCTCGACTAGCCATGCGCATCCCAAAAAACCTGCGCATGCGCATCCCAGAAAACCTGCGCATGCGCATCCCAAAAAACCTGCGCATGCGCATCCCACAAAACCTGCGCATGCGCATCCCACAAAACCTCGCACGTGTTTTTACTCGACTAGCCTGCGGGATGCATCCTCTCGCACGTGTTTTTACTCGACTAGCCTGCGGGATGCATCCTCTCGCACGTGTTTTTGCTCGACTAGACATGCGCATCCCAAAAAACCTGCACATGCGCATCCCAAAAAACCTGCGCATGCGCATCCCACAAAACCTGCGCATGCGCATCCCACAAAACCTCGCACGTGTTTTTACTCGACTAGCCTGCGGGATGCATCCTCTCGCACGTGTTTTTGCTCGGCTAGCCTGCGGGATGCATCCTCTCGCACGTGTTTTTAATCGACTACCCTGCGGGATGCATCCTCTCGCACGTGTTTTTGCTCGACTAGCCATGCGCATCCCAAAAAACCTGCGCATGCGCATCCCAAAAAACCTGCGCATGCGCATCCCACAAAACCTGCGCATGCGCATCCCACAAAACCTCGCACGTGTTTTTACTCGACTAGCCTGCGGGATGCATCCTCCCGCACGTGTTTTTACTCGACTAGCCTGCGGGATGCATCCTCTCGCACGTGTTTTTGCTCGACTAGCCATGCGCATCCCAAAAAACCTGCGCATGCGCATCCCAAAAAATCTGCGCATGCGCATCCCACAAAACCTGCGCATGCGCATCCCACATAACCTCGCACGTGTTTGTGCTCGACTAGCCTGCGGGATGCATCCTTTCGCACGTGTTTTTACTCGACTAGCCTGCGGGATACATCCTCTCGCACGTGTTTTTGCTCGACTAGCCTGCGGGATGCATCCTCTCGCACGTGTTTGTGCTCGACTAGCCTGCGGGATGCATCCTCTCGCACGTGTTTTTACTCGACTAGCCTGCGGGATGCATCCTCTCGCACGTGTTTTTGCTCGACTAGCCTGCTGGATGCATCCTCTCGCACGTGTTTTTACTCGACTAGCCTGCGGGATGCATCCTCTTGCACGTGTTTTTACTCGACTAGCATGCGGGATGCATCCTCTCGCACGTGTTTTTACTCGACTAGCCTGCGGGAAGCATCCTCTCGCACGTGTTTTTACTCGACTAGCCTGCGGGATGCATCCTCTCGCACGTGTTTTTACTCGACTAGCCTGCGGGAAGCATCCTCTTGCACGTGTTTTTACTCGACTAGCCTGCGGGATGCATCCTCTCGCACGTGTTTTTACTCGACTAGCCTGCGGGATGCATCCTCTCGCACGTGTTTTTACTCGACTACCCTGCGGGATGCATCCTCTCGCACGTGTTTTTGCTCGACTAGCCATGCGCATCCCAAAAAACCTGCGCATGCGCATCCCACAAAACCTGCGCATGCGCATCCCACAAAACCTCGCACGTGTTTTTACTCGACTAGCCTGCGGGATGCATCCTCTCGCACGTGTTTTTACTCGACTACCCTGCGGGATGCATCCTCTCGCACGTGTTTTTGCTCGACTAGCCATGCGCATCCCATAAAACCTGCGCATCCGCATCCCACAAAACCTGCGCATGCGCATCCCACAAAACCTCGCACGTGTTTTTACTCGACTAGCCTGCGGGATGCATCCTCTCGCACGTGCTTTACTCGACTAGCCTGCGGGATGCATCCTCTCGCACGTGTTTTTACTCGACTAGCCTGCGGGATGCATCCTCTCGCACGTGTTTTTGCTCGACTAGCCTGCGGGATGCATCCTCTCGCACGTGTTTTTGCTCGACTAGCCTGCGGGATGCATCCTCTCGCACGTGTTTTTACTCGACTAGCCTGCGGGATGCATCCTCTCGCACGTGTTTTTACTCGACTAGCCTGCGGGATGCATCCTCTCGCACGTGTTTTTACTCGACTAGCCTGCGGGATGCATCCTCTCGCACGTGTTTTTGCTCGACTAGACATGCGCATCCCAAAAAACCTGCACATGCGCATCCCAAAAAACCTGCGCATGCGCATCCCAAAAAACCTGCGCATGCGCATCCCACAAAACCTGCGCATGCGCATCCCACAAAACCTCGCACGTGTTTTTACTCTACTAGCCTGCGGGATGCATCCTCTCGCACGTGTTTTTACTCGACTAGCCTGCGGGATGCATCCTCTCGCACGTGTTTTTGCTCGACTAGCCATGCGCATCCCAAAAAACCTGCGCATGCGCATCCCAAAAAATCTGCGCATGCGCATCCCACAAAACCTGCGCATGCGCATCCCACAAAACCTCGCACGTGTTTGTGCTCGACTAGCCTGCGGGATGCATCCTTTCGCACGTGTTTTTACTCGACTAGCCTGCGGGAAGCATCCTCTCGCACGTGTTTTTACTCGACTAGCCTGCGGGATGCATCCTCTCGCACGTGTTTTTACTCGACTAGCCTGCGGGAAGCATCCTCTTGCACGTGTTTTTACTCGACTAGCCTGCGGGATGCATCCTCTCGCACGTGTTTTTACTCGACTAGCCTGCGGGATGCATCCTCTCGCACGTGTTTTTACTCGACTACCCTGCGGGATGCATCCTCTCGCACGTGTTTTTGCTCGACTAGCCATGCGCATCCCAAAAAACCTGCGCATGCGCATCCCACAAAACCTGCGCATGCGCATCCCACAAAACCTCGCACGTGTTTTTACTCGACTAGCCTGCGGGATGCATCCTCTCGCACGTGTTTTTACTCGACTACCCTGCGGGATGCATCCTCTCGCACGTGTTTTTGCTCGACTAGCCATGCGCATCCCATAAAACCTGCACATCCGCATCCCACAAAACCTCGCACGTGTTTTTACTCGACTAGCCTGCGGGATGCATCCTCTCGCACGTGCTTTACTCGACTAGCCTGCGGGATGCATCCTCTCGCACGTGTTTTTACTCGACTAGCCTGCGGGATGCATCCTCTCGCACGTGTTTTTGCTCGACTAGCCTGCGGGATGCATCCTCTCGCACGTGTTTTTGCTCGACTAGCCTGCGGGATGCATCCTCTCGCACGTGTTTTTACTCGACTAGCCTGCGGGATGCATCCTCTCGCACGTGTTTTTACTCGACTAGCCTGCGGGATGCATCCTCTCGCACGTGTTTTTACTCGGCTGCCCTGCGGGATGCATCCTCTCGCACGTGTTTTTGCTCGACTAGCCATGCGCATCCCAAAAAACCTGCGCATGCGCATCCCACAAAACCTGCGCATGCGCATCCCACAAAACCTCGCACGTGTTTTTACTCGACTAGCCTGCGGGATGCATCCTCTCGCACGTGTTTTTACTCGACTACCCTGCGGGATGCATCCTCTCGCACGTGTTTTTGCTCGACTAGCCATGCGCATCCCATAAAACCTGCGCATCCGCATCCCACAAAACCTGCGCATGCGCATCCCACAAAACCTCGCACGTGTTTTTACTCGACTAGCCTGCGGGATGCATCCTCTCGCACGTGCTTTACTCGACTAGCCTGCGGGATGCATCCTCTCGCACGTGTTTTTACTCGACTAGCCTGCGGGATGCATCCTCTCGCACGTGTTTTTGCTCGACTAGCCATGCGCATCCCAAAAAACCTGCGCATGCGCATCCCAAAAAATCTGCGCATGCGCATCCCACAAAACCTGCGCATGCGCATCCCACAAAACCTCGCACGTGTTTGTGCTCGACTAGCCTGCGGGATGCATCCTTTCGCACGTGTTTTTACTCGACTAGCCTGCGGGATGCATTCTCTCGCACGTGTTTTTGCTCGACTAGCCTGCGGGATGCATCCTCTCGCACGTGTTTGTGCTCGACTAGCCTGCGGGATGCATCCTCTCGCACGTGTTTTTACTCGACTAGCCTGCGGGATGCATCCTCTCGCACGTGTTTTTGCTCGACTAGCCTGCGGGATGCATCCTCTCGCACGTGTTTTTGCTCGACTAGCCTGCAGGATGCATCCTCTCGCACGTGTTTTTACTCGACTAGCCAGCGGGATGCATCCTCTCGCACGTGTTTTTACTCGACTACCCTGCGGGATGCATCCTCTCGCACGTGTTTTTGCTCGACTAGCCATGCGCATCCCAAAAAACCTGCGCATGCGCATCCCAAAAAACCTGCGCATGCGCATCCCAAAAAACCTGCGCATGCGCATCCCACAAAACCTGCGTATGCGCATCCCACAAAACCTCGCACGTGTTTTTACTCGACTAGCCTGCGGGATGCATCCTCTCGCACGTGTTTTTACTCGACTAGCCTGCGGGATGCATCCTCTCGCACGTGTTTTTGCTCGACTAGCCATGCGCATCCAAAAAAACCTGCACATGCGCATCCCACAAAACCTGCGCATGCGCATCCCACAAAACCTCGCACGTGTTTTTACTCGACTAGCCTGCGGGATGCATCCTCTCGCACGTGTTTTTGCTCGGCTAGCCTGCGGGATGCATCCTCTCGCACGTGTTTTTGCTCGACTAGCCATGCGCATCCCAAAAAACCTGCGCATGCGCATCCCACAAAACCTGCGCATGCGCATCCCACAAAACCTCGCACGTGTTTTTACTCGACTAGCCTGCGGGATGCATCCTCTCGCACGTGTTTTTACTCGACTAGCCTGCGGGATGCATCGTCTCGCACGTGTTTTTACTCGACTAGCCTGCGGGATGCATCCTCTCGCACGTGTTTTTGCTCGACTAGCCATGCGCATCCCAAAAAACCTG
Source organism: Lasioglossum baleicum (assembly GCF_051020765.1). Classification (NCBI taxonomy): domain Eukaryota; kingdom Metazoa; phylum Arthropoda; class Insecta; order Hymenoptera; family Halictidae; genus Lasioglossum; species Lasioglossum baleicum. The sequence goes on along the minus strand of NW_027469456.1, from coordinate 83,161 downwards.
CGCATGCGCATCCCAAAAAATCTGCGCATGCGCATCCCACAAAACCTGCGCATGCGCATCCCACAAAACCTCGCACGTGTTTGTGCTCGACTAGCCTGCGGGATGCATCCTTTCGCACGTGTTTTTACTCGACTAGCCTGCGGGATGCATCCTCTCGCACGTGTTTTTGCTCGACTAGCCTGCGGGATGCATCCTCTCGCACGTGTTTTTACTCGACTAGCCATGCGCATCCCAAAAAACCTGCGCATGCGCATCCCACAAAACCTCGCACGTGTTTGTGCTCGACTAGACTGCGGGATGCATCCTTTCGCACGTGTTTTTACTCGACTGGCCTGCGGGATGCATCCTCTCGCACGTGTTTTTGCTCGACTAGCCTGCGGGATGCATCCTCTCGCACGTGTTTGTGCTCGACTAGCCTGCGGGATGCATCCTCTCGCACGTGTTTTTACTCGACTAGCCTGCGGGATGCATTCTCTCGCACGTGTTTTTGCTCGACTAGCCTGCGGGATGCATCCTCTCGCACGTGTTTTTGCTCGACTAGCCTGCGGGATGCATCCTCTCGCACGTGTTTTTACTCGACTAGCCTGCGGGATGCATCCTCTCGCACGTGTTTTTACTCGACTACCCTGCGGGATGCATCTCGCACGTGTTTTTGCTCGACTAGCCATGCGCATCCCAAAAAACCTGCGCATGCGCATCCCAAAAAACCTGCGCATGCGCATCCCACAAAACCTGCGTATGCGCATCCCACAAAACCTCGCACGTGTTTTTACTCGACTAGCCTGCGGGATGCATCCTCTCGCACGTGTTTTTACTCGACTAGCCTGCGGGATGCATCCTCTCGCACGTGTTTTTGCTCGACTAGCCATGCGCATCCCAAAAAACCTGCACATGCGCATCCCAAAAAACCTGCGCATGCGCATCCCACAAATCCTGCGCATGCTTTTCCCACAAAACCTCGCACGTGTTTTTACTCGACTAGCCTGCGGGATGCATCCTCTCGCACGTGTTTTTGCTCGGCTAGCCTGCGGGATGCATCCTCTCGCACGTGTTTTTGCTCGACTAGCCATGCGCATCCCAAAAAACCTGCGCATGCGCATCCCACAAAACCTCGCACGTGTTTTTACTCGACTAGCCTGCGGGATGCATCCTCTCGCACGTGTTTTTACTCGACTAGCCTGCGGGATGCATCCTCTCGCACGTGTTTTTGCTCGACTAGGCATGCGCATCCCACAAAACCTGCGCATGCGCATCCCACAAAACCTCGCACGTGTTTTTACTCGACTAGCCTGCGGGATGCATCCTCTCGCACGTGTTTTTACTCGACTAGCCTGCGGGATGCATCCTCTCGCACGTGTTTTTACTGGACTAGCCTGCGGGATGCATCGTCTCGCACGTGTTTTTGCTCGACTAGCCTGCGGGATGCATCCTCTCGCACGTGTTTTTACTCGACTAGCCTGCGGGATTCATCCTCTCGCACGTGTTTTTACTCGACTAGCCTGCGGGATGCATCCTCTCGCACGTGTTTTTGCTCGACTAGCCATGCGCATCCCATAAAACCTGCGCATGCGCATCCCACAAAACCTGCGCATGCGCATCCCACAAAACCTCGCACGTGTTTTTACTCGACTAGCCTGCGGGATGCATCCTCTCGCACGTGTTTTTACTCGACTAGCCTGCGGGATGCATCCTCTCGCACGTGTTTTTACTCGTGTTACGTCCCGGGTCGGATATGATCCGACGAAACGACGCCCAGACGGGGCGGGGACGTAACCGGACCAATTTATTTAAGACGATCTTAGATCCACGTGGCGCGTAACGTCCACGTCTGATCAGGGACCCGATACCGGCGTTCGTCGTTGTTGAAAAGGGGCGAAGAGGGAAATGAATGGACGTCGTCCGGCGGGGATGTCGCGACGGAGCGACGAACTGCGCGATGACGGTGACAGCTCCCTGCGATCAGAGTGTCACTATGTGGGCGTGTTGTGTGTGACTCGTCCGAGCGCGTGGGTTGTTCGATTCGTGACAGGATTCTCGACCGAAGGGAAATTAGTGTTCTCTCGGTACCGAGCACCCTCTGGGCTCAGACGTACACGATTGATACACCAATTTTAGGGGTTATAGGAACGAATGTGAGGAATGTGAGGGATGTGAGGAATCGGTCGACGGACCGATCGGGATTGAACAACCCGGAGACGCGCACACACACACGCACACACTCGCGATCACTTTAACCGGTCACTGGGAACGACACTTTAGAAGTGGAAGATATCGAGGAGCAAGGTGTTGCTGAATAAGCTGCGAAATAGATGGTTTAAACAGACAGAATATAATGAATCAGAATATGTACAAGAATAAGACTTGCGAGCAGAACTCGTGAACCAAATACAATGTCGGTTCGCTAGCGAGCTCGAACGAGATATATAGCACAGAATAGTAACAAGCAGGTTACGAGCGAGCTCATACAAAGCAAAATGGCACAAAAATAAGAATTATCAGCCTTAATTATAATGCGAGCAAGCTCGTACAACAAAATAGCACTAGATAATAGTTATCAATACGAATAGTAATGCGAGCAAGCTCGTATAAGCCAAATAACACAAAATTAACAATTGAAATGTGAATAATAAAGCGAGCAAAATCGCATAAACAAGATAGCACGAAAATAGTAATTATAAATTTGGAATGATAATGCGAGTAAGCTCGTACAACAAAATAACGGTGACGGTTTACGAGTAACCTCGTACGACCAATAAACCAGAATAATATCTGTAAATACGTAATAATAATCTACGAGCAGACTCGAATAACAATTTAGAACCAAATGATATATAAAGAAATAGTGTAAATGGTAAGGAGCAATACGACCTGAATATCGTGAACGATCTGAAATAGAGTCCGAAAACGCGAGAAAAGACTGAGTCGAACTGAATTCGATTGAAGACGCGAGAGAACTGAATTAGTAGAATTCCGAAACTGGAAGAGAGTGAACTAGAAGAGAGTCTGAACTGGAAGCGGGTCTGAACTAGAAGAGAATTTGAACTAGAAGAGAGCTTGAACTAGAAGAGAGCGATTCGCGCGATTTCGTCTTATTTATAATGAGAGCGCGGACCATAGGGATTCGGTGAACCGTGAAGTCCTTTGTCTAAATCGTACGAGGTACGGACGAATATGTTGTCGTCGATGTATACTTTTCGCTGTTTGAACGAGGCGACGGTTTAGATGTACGTACACCTGTACTCGCGGTTGCCATGCTGGCGTCCGCTTGTACCGGTGGCTATTGCGTCTTTTCCGATTCCCTATGTTCACGCTCACGGGGATATGTATATATATGTATATACGGCGAGAATTTGCTCGTATGAAGGAGGCCGACGCAAGACGTCGGTACGACGTTACACCTTACCCCTTGGGGGCGCGAATTTTTCCGGCGGGAATGTGGCGAAACGCGGGTGCTGCTGGCGATTGTCGAGTATGGGGGGGGGGGTGGGGTCAGCTGGGGAAACTCCAAATCCAACGTCGGACGACGTCACACCTTCCTCCCCGGGATGGCGACTTTCCGGGGGGGGCTCTTCGGGCGCGATGCCCTACCAGACGACGAAGTGGCATTAGGGCGCTGGACTGTTGGCTCTCGGTGGTAGCAGATATTGCCGGAGCTCCTCAACGTGTGGACTGTTCCTGAAGATCGTTTCGGCCACAACGATGCCCAGCCGTTCCCCGCATTCGCCGCAGTCCAACGGGGGTTGCGTACGAAACAGCGGGCCCTTGCAATTCGCGCAAGTGTTTCTCATCCACCTGATCCACTGAATGGAGTGGATGTGGAACGCCTCTCCGGTCCCTTGTATGTGTGGGCTGCAACGCTGGCAGACGTCCCGGCCTTTGGTGTCGGAGTAGACAGTTCCCCGGTAGCACTGGTGCCAGTCAAAGGGAGAGCTGAACCTGACGGCTTTCTCTTCAGGAGTAGGTGCTGGCTGTCCCAGAATACGACCCTGGTCATGGCTATTGCCAGCCGGTATGGGCATTTTTTGTAGTTTACAGGGTTCCACGAAGGTGGAGGCTGCACGCCCTGCACATCTTCGTTCCATTGGAATCGGAGAATATGGTCCCCTTGTAACCAGGGAACTCGTCGAATCGGCTCGTGTACTGGGCTGCCTTCTCGGCTGAAATAGCACAGCCATGATATGCTCTGCAGAGATTTGGCGTGTTGTGTCCCAAAACGTAGGGCCATCCTGCGTGTCGAGGCAGTTTCCTTTTTGGAAGGGACAGGTCTGTCCGGAGTGCAGGTGAATTGGAGGAGTCACCGTATGCGGTTCCAATGCTACGGCCATCGTTTCGGATCTCGCCGGGCAGTATGAGGCTACGGGAGGTCGTTGAGCTTGGTTGGGTTTGGGCGATTTGGGCGGGCGGCGTGATGTACGGTGTTCCCACGGAGCGTAGACTGAAGCAGGTTCCGTTGGTAGTTGACAACAGGTATCCTCGGCGTCTGTTGCGAACTACTGGGACGCGCGAATGTCGATCGTTTATATTTCCAGGCTGTACATTTTCTTTGGACAGCCTGTTTAATTTGTCGCGACGCTTCTTTGACTTCCTCCGCGCAATCCAAGAGGAAATTATATGCGCGCAGTCTGGAATTTGTCTGGTTTTGTCGTGTATGATTTCCTCGTGGGTTGGCGGAGGGTGGTATTGATGAATACGCGTAACGGTATCGCTAATGGCGAGGATTTCGCGTTCGCATGCGTGGGCGCTTCCACGTCGATCTTTCTGGAGATAGGAGAGATCGTGGTTGTCTCGTGGTAAAGATTTTACCTTTTCAATCTCATCTGGATTGAGGTGAGTCAGTGGGATCGTTTCGCAGAGTTCTGCCATACTCGGAGTAGCATCTTGTGGGGAGAAATGAACTCTCTTTGTTTTGAGTTCTGGAATTGGCGCGAGGTGATCATTTTTGATCGACTCGTACGGTCGAGTTGTACGAGATGTAGCGAGATGGTCCGAAACAGTTTCGGACTGTGGATTTGAATTAGAAATAGAATTATCCGGAGCCGATTCGGACTTTGGATTTGAGTTTGAAATAGAATGATCCGAAACCGATTCGGATATTGAGTTTGAATTAGGATTAGAGTAATCCGAAGCGGATTCGGATTTTGAATTTGAATTAGAATTAGAATGATCCGAAGCGGATTCGGATTTTGAGTTTGAGTTAGCAATAGAATAATCCGAAGCGGATTCGGATTTTGAATTTGAAATAGAAATAAAACAATCCGAAGCGGATTCGGATTTTGGGTTTGGCGCGAGCTGATCGATGTCGATCGACTCGCACGACCGGCTCGTGCGAGATGTGAAATTAGTAACCTGTTCCGAAACTGATCCGGAATCAGAAATGGGTTTGGGGTGGGAATAGAAAGGGTGGGCTTCAATCTCTTCTACCTTCAGTACCGGTAGGGAGGAGGTCGCCGCTTCGGTCAGTGCAACGCTGCACCGTGGGCTGGCCTTTCCGCGATTGTTTGTGACTCGGCAGTCACCTAAAACTACGTTCGGCTTAATATCTAGGCGAGAAATGTGTCCGGCACTTGGACCATTTACATCGACGGTGACGCACGCTACGGTACGGGCCTCAACCGTGTGCTCGCGCGGATTTGAGAACGGAATAGAGACGTTATCGCGCACGACTGGTTGATTTGTGAGAGAGATTTCGGCTCGCTGTCTGTTCTGCGGGGGTTCGTATCTGCGCGGTGGCGGGAGGGGTCGAGACGCGTTTACAGAATATGAAGGATCCGCGGTACGCCAGGGTTCGCGGTACGCGGGCGTGGGTCGGTCAAAACCCGACGTCGTTCGTCGCTCAAGAGTAGGGCTACGCGAATCGTATTCGTCGCGGGGAGGGTAGCCGTAGCAGTCGCGACGTTCAGGCGTACGATTGCGAGGTTTGTGGGATTCGCGAAGTTCGCGAGGAGGGGGATGATATTGGTCGCGATTCTCGGGGGTGCGACGTCGAGGCTCGGGGGAATAATAATCGCGGCGATTGGGCGTAGAGGAACGTGCCTCTGAAAAATGTGCGCGGCGATAATCGTCGCGAAGGGGTTCTTGGTATCGGAGTTTATCGAGTTCGTATTGTTTATAGGCGGAAATGGCCTCGTCGAAAACGATTCGTAACGGCTCGTTTCGGAACGGCCGGACCTCTGCGCGTAATGTGGGGATGAGGCCGCGAATGAAACTGTCTATAGTGAGGGTGTCGATATCGTCGACGTTGGTCCCGTCGCGGTGGCAATCGAGGATCGCGGTGCGTAAGTCTTTTACGCGACTGATAAAGTCAAGCACGTGTTCGGTGGGCCGCTGCGAGATGCTTGCCAGTTCGCCTCGGTACTGGTCAACGAAACGATGGGGACTCAGCACGTCTTTAAGACGGCTGCAGAGGTCTGAAATAGTGGAGCAATCTTCGTCCTCCACGGCCGCGTAGGCGCGACCGCGGAGCTTGTTGCAGACGAGTTTGGTCAGCGTGTGTTCTGCGTACGCGGGTATGACCTCGCGTGCGCGTTTGCACGCTCGGATGAATTGTAGGACGGTCATATTACTGCCATCGAAGGTGGGTATGAATTCTACTGCTTGCTTAACAGTGAAATTCACAGGGTCTGGGCGAGGAGCTTCGGTAAAGGGGGTTGAATCGTAGCGGGGGCGGAAGCGTGCAGCGTTCGAGTCAAGGTGGTTCAAACGCATCTCATGAAGGTCGCGACGCATTGCTAGGAGTTCATTTTCACGCGCGCGTTGTTCTGACTCGCGTAGGCTCGCCGCGGTTTCAAGGGCGGCGGCGCGCTCTTGAAGGATGGCTTCTTTCCTGGCGAGTTCCAATTGGAACGCGAACAGGTCCGAGGAAGAGAGGGGTGAGGGCACGTTAGAATTCAATTTTGATGCAGCGGAATCCATCGTGAAGAGAGAGGGTTAGGCGATACAGGGCCGCCAAAGAGCGGGAAAGAAAAGGAATTTCGATTAGATTTTCAGCAACGAACAACCGGCTTTATTCGGCGATCGTCGTGTCCTACCGACTGCGCCAAAAATAACCTCCTGTTACGTCCCGGGTCGGATGTGATCCGACGAAACGACGCCCAGACGGGGCGGGGACGTAACCGGACCAATTTATTTAAGACGATCTTAGATCCACGTGGCGCGTAACGTCCACGTCTGATCAGGGACCCGATACCGGCGTTCGTCGTTGTTGAAAAGGGGCGAAGAGGGAAATGAATGGACGTCGTCCGGCGGGGATGTCGCGACGGAGCGACGAACTGCGCGATGACGGTGACAGCTCCCTGCGATCAGAGTGTCACTATGTGGGCGTGTTGTGTGTGACTCGTCCGAGCGCGTGGGTTGTTCGATTCGTGACAGGATTCTCGACCGAAGGGAAATTAGTGTTCTCTCGGTACCGAGCACCCTCTGGGCTCAGACGTACACGATTGATACACCAATTTTAGGGGTTATAGGAACGAATGTGAGGAATGTGAGGGATGTGAGGAATCGGTCGACGGACCGATCGGGATTGAACAACCCGGAGACGCACACGCACACACGCACACACTCGCGATCACTTTAACCGGTCACTGGGAACGACACTTTAGAAGTGGAAGATATCGAGGAGCAAGGTGTTGCTGAATAAGCTGCGAAATAGATGGTTTAAACAGACAGAATATAATGAATCAGAATATGTACAAGAATAAGACTTGCGAGCAGAACTCGTGAACCAAATACAATGTCGGTTCGCTAGCGAGCTCGAACGAGATATATAGCACAGAATAGTAACAAGCAGGTTACGAGCGAGCTCATACAAAGCAAAATGGCACAAAAATAAGAATTATCAGCCTTAATTATAATGCGAGCAAGCTCGTACAACAAAATAGCACTAGATAATAGTTATCAATACGAATAGTAATGCGAGCAAGCTCGTATAAGCCAAATAACACAAAATTAACAATTGAAATGTGAATAATAAAGCGAGCAAAATCGCATAAACAAGATAGCACGAAAATAGTAATTATAAATTTGGAATGATAATGCGAGTAAGCTCGTACAACAAAATAACGGTGACGGTTTACGAGTAACCTCGTACGACCAATAAACCAGAATAATATCTGTAAATACGTAATAATAATCTACGAGCAGACTCGAATAACAATTTAGAACCAAATGATATATAAAGAAATAGTGTAAATGGTAAGGAGCAATACGACCTGAATATCGTGAACGATCTGAAATAGAGTCCGAAAACGCGAGAAAAGACTGAGTCGAACTGAATTCGATTGAAGACGCGAGAGAACTGAATTAGTAGAATTCCGAAACTGGAAGAGAGTGAACTAGAAGAGAGTCTGAACTGGAAGCGGGTCTGAACTAGAAGAGAATTTGAACTAGAAGAGAGCTTGAACTAGAAGAGAGCGATTCGCGCGATTTCGTCTTATTTATAATGAGAGCGCGGACCATAGGGATTCGGTGAACCGTGAAGTCCTTTGTCTAAATCGTACGAGGTACGGACGAATATGTTGTCGTCGATGTATACTTTTCGCTGTTTGAACGAGGCGACGGTTTAGATGTACGTACACCTGTACTCGCGGTTGCCATGCTGGCGTCCGCTTGTACCGGTGGCTATTGCGTCTTTTCCGATTCCCTATGTTCACGCTCACGGGGATATGTATATATATGTATATACGGCGAGAATTTGCTCTTATGAAGGAGGCCGACGCAAGACGTCGGTACGACGTTACACTCGACTAGCCTGCAGGATGCATCCTCTCGCACGTGTTTTTACTCGACTAGCCTGCGGGATGCATCCTCTCGCACGTGTTTTTGCTCGACTAGCCATGCGCATCCCAAAAAACCTGCGCATGCGCATCCCACAAAACCTGCGCATGCGCATCCCACAAAACCTCGCACGTGTTTTTACTCGACTAGCCTGCGGGATGCATCCTCTCGCACGTGTTTTTACTCGACTAGCCTGCGGGATGCATCCTCTCGCACGTGTTTTTACTCGACTAGCCTGCGGGATGCATCCTCTCGCACGTGTTTTTACTCGACTACCCTGCGGGATGCATCTCGCACGTGTTTTTGCTCGACTAGCCATGCGCATCCCAAAAAACCTGCGCATGCGCATCCCAAAAAACCTGCGCATGCGCATCCCACAAAACCTGCGTATGCGCATCCCACAAAACCTCGCACGTGTTTTTACTCGACTAGCCTGCGGGATGCATCCTCTCGCACGTGTTTTTACTCGACTAGCCTGCGGGATGCATCCTCTCGCACGTGTTTTTGCTCGACTAGCCATGCGCATCCCAAAAAACCTGCACATGCGCATCCCAAAAAACCTGCGCATGCGCATCCCACAAATCCTGCGCATGCTTTTCCCACAAAACCTCGCACGTGTTTTTACTCGACTAGCCTGCGGGATGCATCCTCTCGCACGTGTTTTTGCTCGGCTAGCCTGCGGGATGCATCCTCTCGCACGTGTTTTTGCTCGACTAGCCATGCGCATCCCAAAAAACCTGCGCATGCGCATCCCACAAAACCTCGCACGTGTTTTTACTCGACTAGCCTGCGGGATGCATCCTCTCGCACGTGTTTTTACTCGACTAGCCTGCGGGATGCATCCTCTCGCACGTGTTTTTGCTCGACTAGGCATGCGCATCCCACAAAACCTGCGCATGCGCATCCCACAAAACCTCGCACGTGTTTTTACTCGACTAGCCTGCGGGATGCATCCTCTCGCACGTGTTTTTACTCGACTAGCCTGCGGGATGCATCCTCTCGCACGTGTTTTTACTGGACTAGCCTGCGGGATGCATCGTCTCGCACGTGTTTTTGCTCGACTAGCCTGCGGGATGCATCCTCTCGCACGTGTTTTTACTCGACTAGCCTGCGGGATTCATCCTCTCGCACGTGTTTTTACTCGACTAGCCTGCGGGATGCATCCTCTCGCACGTGTTTTTGCTCGACTAGCCATGCGCATCCCATAAAACCTGCGCATGCGCATCCCACAAAACCTGCGCATGCGCATCCCACAAAACCTCGCACGTGTTTTTACTCGACTAGCCTGCGGGATGCATCCTCTCGCACGTGTTTTTACTCGACTAGCCTGCGGGATGCATCCTCTCGCACGTGTTTTTACTCGACTAGCCTGCAGGATGCATCCTCTCGCACGTGTTTTTACTCGACTAGCCTGCGGGATGCATCCTCTCGCACGTGTTTTTGCTCGACTAGCCATGCGCATCCCAAAAAACCTGCGCATGCGCATCCCACAAAACCTGCGCATGCGCATCCCACAAAACCTCGCACGTGTTTTTACTCGACTAGCCTGCGGGATGCATCCTCTCGCACGTGTTTTTACTCGACTAGCCTGCGGGATGCATCCTCTCGCACGTGTTTTTACTCGACTAGCCTGCGGGATGCATCCTCTCGCACGTGTTTTTACTCGACTAGCCTGCGGGATGCATCCTCTCGCACGTGTTTTTGCTCGACTAGCCTGCGGGATGCATCCTCTCGCACGTGTTTTTGCTCGACTAGGCATGCGCATCCCAAAAAACCTGCGCATGCGCATCCCACAAAACCTGCGCATGCGCATCCCACAAAACCTCGCACGTGTTTTTACTCGACTAGCCTGCGGGATGCATCCTCTCGCACGTGTTTTTTTTCTCGACTAGCCTGCGGGATGCATCCTCTCGCACGTGTTTTTACTCGACTAGCCTGCGGGATGCATCGTCTCGCACGTGTTTTTGCTCGACTAGCCTGCGGGATGCATCCTCTCGCACGTGTTTTTACTCGACTAGCCTGCGGGAAGCATCCTCTTGCACGTGTTTTTACTCGACTAGCATGCGGGATGCATCCTCTCGCACGTGTTTTTACTCGACTAGCCTGCGGGAAGCATCCTCTCGCACGTGTTTTTACTCGACTAGCCTGCGGGATGCATCCTCTCGCACGTGTTTTTACTCGACTAGCCTGCGGGAAGCATCCTCTTGCACGTGTTTTTACTCGACTAGCCTGCGGGATGCATCCTCTCGCACGTGTTTTTACTCGACTACCCTGCGGGATGCATCTCGCACGTGTTTTTGCTCGACTAGCCATGCGCAACCCAAAAAACCTGCGCATGCGCATCACAAAAAACCTGCGCATGCGCATCCCAAAAAACCTGCGCATGCGCATCCCACAAAACCTCGCACGTGTTTTTACTCGACTAGCCTGCGGGATGCATCCTCTCGCACGTGTTTTTGCTCGGCTAGCCTGCGGGATGCATCCTCTCGCACGTGTTTTTGCTCGACTAGGCATGCGCATCCCACAAAACCTGCGCATGCGCATCCCACAAAACCTCGCACGTGTTTTTACTCGACTAGTCTGCGGGATGCATCCTCTCGCACGTGTTTTTACTCGACTAGCCTGCGGGATGCATCCTCTCGCACGTGTTTTTACTGGACTAGCCTGCGGGATGCATCGTCTCGCACGTGTTTTTGCTCGACTAGCCTGCGGGATGCATCCTCTCGCACGTGTTTTTACTCGACTAGCCTGCGGGATTCATCCTCTCGCACGTGTTTTTACTCGACTAGCCTGCGGGATGCATCCTCTCGCACGTGTTTTTGCTCGACTAGCCATGCGCATCCCATAAAACCTGCGCATGCGCATCCCACAAAACCTGCGCATGCGCATCCCACAAAACCTCGCACGTGTTTTTACTCGACTAGCCTGCGGGATGCATCCTCTCGCACGTGTTTTTACTCGACTAGCCTGCGGGATGCATCCCCTCGCACGTGTTTTTACTCGACTAGCCTGCAGGATGCATCCTCTCGCACGTGTTTTTACTCGACTAGCCTGCGGGATGCATCCTCTCGCACGTGTTTTTGCTCGACTAGCCTGCTGGATGCATCCTCTCGCACGTGTTTTTACTCGACTACCCTGAAGGATGCATCTCGCACGTGTTTTTGCTCGACTAGCCATGCGCATCCCATAAAACCTGCGCATGCGCATCCCACAAAACCTGCGCATGCGCATCCCACAAAACCTCGCACGTGTTTTTACTCGACTAGCCTGCGGGATGCATCCTCTCGCACGTGTTTATACTCGACTAGCCTGCGGGATGCATCCTCTCGCACGTGTTTTTACTGGACTAGCCTGCGGGATGCATCGTCTCGCACGTGTTTTTGCTCGACTAGCCTGCGGGATGCATCCTCTCGCACGTGTTTTTACTCGACTAGCCATGCGCATCCCAAAAAACCTGCGCATGCGCATCCCACAAAACCTCGCACGTGTTTTTTCTCGACTACCCTGCGGGATGCATCTCGCACGTGTTTTTGCTCGACTAGCCATGCGCATCCCAAAAAACCTGCGCATGCGCATCCCAAAAAACCTGCGCATGCGCATCCCACAAAACCTCGCACGTGTTTTTACTCGACTAGCCTGCGGGATGCATCCTCTCGCACGTGTTTTTACTCGACTAGCCTGCGGGATGCATCCTCTCGCACGTGTTTTTACTCGACTAGCCTGCGGGATGCATCGTCTCGCACGTGTTTTTGCTCGACTAGCCTGCGGGATGCATCCTCTCGCACGTGTTTTTACTCGACTAGCCTGCGGGATTCATCCTCTCGCAGGTGTTTTTACTCGACTAGCCTGCGGGATGCATCCTCTCGCACGTGTTTTTGCTCGACTAGCCTGCTGGATGCATCCTCTCGCACGTGTTTTTACTCGACTAGCCTGCGGGATGCATCCTCCCGCACGTATTTTTACTCCACTAGCCTGCGGGATACATCCTCTCGCACGTGTTTTTGCTCGACTAGCCTGCGGGATGCATCCTCTCGCAAGTGTTTTTGCTCGACTAGCCTGCGGGATGCATCCTCTCGCACGTGTTTTTGCTCGACTAGCCTGCGGGACGCATCCTCTCGCACGTGTTTTTACTCGACTAGCCTGCGGGATGCATCCTCTCGCACGTGTTTTTACTCGACTAGCCTGCGGGAAGCATCCTCTTGCACGTGTTTTTACTCGACTAGCATGCGGGATGCATCCTCTCGCACGTGTTTTTACTCGACTAGCCTGCGGGAAGCATCCTCTCGCACGTGTTTTTACTCGACTAGCCTGCGGGATGCATCCTCTCGCACGTGTTTTTACTCGACTAGCCTGCGGGAAGCATCCTCTTGCACGTGTTTTTACTCGACTAGCCTGCGGGATGCATCCTCTCGCACGTGTTTTTACTCGACTACCCTGAAGGATGCATCTCGCACGTGTTTTTACTCGACTAGCCTGCGGGATGCATCCTCTCGCACTTGTTTTTACTCGACTAGCCTGCGGGATGCATCCTCTCGCACGTGTTTTTGCTCGACTAGCCTGCGGGATGCATCCTCTCGCACGTGTTTTTGCTCGACTAGGCATGCGCATCCCAAAAAACCTGCGCATGCGCATCCCACAAAACCTGCGCATGCGCATCCCACAAAACCTCGCACGTGTTTTTACTCGACTAGCCTGCGGGATGCATCCTCTCGCACGTGTTTTTACTCGACTAGCCTGCGGGAAGCATCCTCTTGCACGTGTTTTTACTCGACTACCATGCGGGATGCATCCTCTCGCACGTGTTTTTACTCGACTAGCCTGCGGGAAGCATCCTCTCGCACGTGTTTTTACTCGACTAGCCTGCGGGATGCATCCTCTCGCACGTGTTTTTACTCGACTAGCCTGCGGGAAGCATCCTCTTGCACGTGTTTTTACTCGACTAGCCTGCGGGATGCATCCTCTCGCACGTGTTTTTACTCGACTACCCTGCGGGATGCATCTCGCACGTGTTTTTGCTCGACTAGCCATGCGCATCCCAAAAAACCTGCGCATGCGCATCCCAAAAAACCTGCGCATGCGCATCCCAAAAAACCTGCGCATGCGCATCCCACAAAACCTCGCACGTGTTTTTACTCGACTAGCCTGCGGGATGCATCGTCTCGCACGTGTTTTTGCTCGACTAGCCTGCGGGATGCATCCTCTCGCACGTGTTTTTACTCGACTAGCCTGCGGGATGCATCGTCTCGCACGTGTTTTTGCTCGACTAGCCTGCGGGATGCATCCTCTCGCACGTGTTTTTGCTCGACTAGCCTGCGGGACGCATCCTCTCGCACGTGTTTTTACTCGACTAGCCTGCGGGATGCATCCTCTCGCACGTGTTTTTACTCGACTAGCCTGCGGGAAGCATCCTCTTGCACGTGTTTTTACTCGACTAGCATGCGGGATGCATCCTCTCGCACGTGTTTTTACTCGACTAGCCTGCGGGAAGCATCCTCTCGCACGTGTTTTTACTCGACTAGCCTGCGGGATGCATCCTCTCGCACGTGTTTTTACTCGACTAGCCTGCGGGAAGCATCCTCTTGCACGTGTTTTTACTCGACTAGCCTGCGGGATGCATCCTCTCGCACGTGTTTTTACTCGACTACCCTGCGGGATGCATCTCGCACGTGTTTTTGCTCGACTAGCCATGCGCATCCCAAAAAACCTGCGCATGCGCATCCCAAAAAACCTGCGCATGCGCATCCCACAAAACCTCGCACGTGTTTTTACTCGACTAGCCTGCGGGATGCATCCTCTCGCACGTGTTTTTACTCGACCAGCCTGCGGGATGCATCCTCTCGCACGTGTTTTTACTCGACTGGCCTGCGGGATGCATCGTCTCGCACGTGTTTTTGCTCGACTAGCCTGCGGGATGCATCCTCTCGCACGTGTTTTTACTCGACTAGCCTGCGGGATTCATCCTCTCGCACGTGTTTTTACTCGACTAGCCTGCGGGATGCATCCTCTCGCACGTGTTTTTGCTCGACTAGCCTGCTGGATGCATCCTCTCGCACGTGTTTTTACTCGACTAGCCTGCGGGATGCATCCTCCCGCACGTATTTTTACTCCACTAGCCTGCGGGATACATCCTCTCGCACGTGTTTTTGCTCGACTAGCCTGCGGGATGCATCCTCTCGCAAGTGTTTTTGCTCGACTAGCCTGCGGGATGCATCCTCTCGCACGTGTTTTTGCTCGACTAGCCTGCGGGACGCATCCTCTCGCACGTGTTTTTACTCGACTAGCCTGCGGGATGCATCCTCTCGCACCTGTTTTTACTCGACTAGCC
Source organism: Lasioglossum baleicum (assembly GCF_051020765.1). Lineage (NCBI taxonomy): Eukaryota > Metazoa > Arthropoda > Insecta > Hymenoptera > Halictidae > Lasioglossum > Lasioglossum baleicum. The sequence continues at coordinate 68,064 of NW_027469456.1, read as the reverse complement.
TGCGGGAAGCATCCTCTTGCACGTGTTTTTACTCGACTAGCATGCGGGATGCATCCTCTCGCACGTGTTTTTACTCGACTAGCCTGCGGGAAGCATCCTCTCGCACGTGTTTTTACTCGACTAGCCTGCGGGATGCATCCTCTCGCACGTGTTTATACTCGACTAGCCTGCGGGAAGCATCCTCTTGCACGTGTTTTTACTCGACTAGCCTGCGGGATGCATCCTCTCGCACGTGTTTTTACTCGACTACCCTGAAGGATGCATCTCGCACGTGTTTTTGCTCGACTAGCCATGCGCATCCCAAAAAACCTGCGCATGCGCATCCAAAAAACCTGCGCATGCGCATCCCACAAAACCTCGCACGTGTTTTTACTCGACTAGCCTGCGGGATGCATCCTCTCGCACGTGTTTTTACTCGACTAGCCTGCGGGAAGCATCCTCTTGCACGTGTTTTTACTCGACTAGCATGCGGGATGCATCCTCTCGCACGTGTTTTTACTCGACTAGCCTGCGGGAAGCATCCTCTCGCACGTGTTTTTACTCGACTAGCCTGCGGGATGCATCCTCTCGCACGTGTTTTTACTCGACTAGCCTGCGGGAAGCATCCTCTTGCACGTGTTTTTACTCGACTAGCCTGCGGGATGCATCCTCTCGCACGTGTTTTTACTCGACTACCCTGCGGGATGCATCTCGCACGTGTTTTTGCTCGACTAGCCATGCGCATCCCAAAAAACCTGCGCATGCGCATCCCAAAAAACCTGCGCATGCGCATCCCAAAAACCTGCGCATGCGCATCCCACAAAACCTCGCACGTGTTTTTACTCGACTAGCCTGCGGGATGCATCCTCTCGCACGTGTTTTTACTCGACTAGCCTGCGGGAAGCATCCTCTCGCACGTGTTTTTACTCGACTAGCCTGCGGGATTCATCCTCTCGCACGTGTTTTTACTCGACTAGCCTGCGGGATGCATCCTCTCGCACGTGTTTTTGCTCGACTAGCCTGCTGGATGCATCCTCTCGCACGTGTTTTTACTCGACTAGCCTGCGGGATGCATCCTCCCGCACGTATTTTTACTCCACTAGCCTGCGGGATACATCCTCTCGCACGTGTTTTTGCTCGACTAGCCTGCGGGATGCATCCTCTCGCAAGTGTTTTTGCTCGAATAGCCTGCGGGATGCATCCTCTCGCACGTGTTTTTGCTCGACTAGCCTGCGGGACGCATCCTCTCGCACGTGTTTTTACTCGACTAGCCTGCGGGATGCATCCTCTCGCACGTGTTTTTACTCGACTAGCCTGCGGGAAGCATCCTCTTGCACGTGTTTTTACTCGACTAGCATGCGGGATGCATCCTCTCGCACGTGTTTTTACTCGACTAGCCTGCGGGAAGCATCCTCTCGCACGTGTTTTTACTCGACTAGCCTGCGGGATGCATCCTCTCGCACGTGTTTTTACTCGACTAGCCTGCGGGAAGCATCCTCTTGCAAGTGTTTTTACTCGACTAGCCTGCGGGATGCATCCTCTCGCACGTGTTTTTACTCGACTACCCTGAAGGATGCATCTCGCACGTGTTTTTGCTCGACTAGCCATGCGCATCCCAAAAAACCTGCGCATGCGCATCCCAAAAAACCTGCGCATGCGCATCCCACAAAACCTCGCACGTGTTTTTACTCGACTAGCCTGCGGGATGCATCCTCTCACACGTGTTTTTACTCGACTAGCCTGCGGGATGCATCCTCTCGCACGTGTTTTTACTCGACTAGCCTGCGGGATGCATCGTCTCGCACGTGTTTTTGCTCGACTAGCCTGCGGGATGCATCCTCTCGCACGTGTTTTTACTCGACTAGCCTGCGGGATTCATCCTCTCGCACGTGTTTTTACTCGACTAGCCTGCGGGATGCATCCTCTCGCACGTGTTTTTGCTCGACTAGCCATGCGCATCCCGTAAAACCTGCGCATGCGCATCCCACAAAACCTGCGCATGCGCATCCCACAAAACCTCGCACGTGTTTTTACTCGACTAGCCTGCGGGATGCATCCTCTCGCACGTGTTTTTACTCGACTAGCCTGCGGGATGCATCCTCTCGCACGTGTTTTTACTCGACTATCCTGCAGGATGCATCCTCTCGCACGTGTTTTTACTCGACTAGCCTGCGGGATGCATCCTCTCGCACGCGTTTTTGCTCGACTAGCCTGCGGGATGCATCCTCTCGCACGTGTTTTTGCTCGACTAGCCATGCGCATCCCAAAAAACCTGCGCATGCGCATCCCACAAAACCTGCGCATGCGCATCCCACAAAACCTCGCACGTGTTTTTACTCGACTAGCCTGCGGGATGCATCCTCTCGCACGTGTTTTTGCTCGACTAGCCTGCGGGATGCATCCTCTCGCAAGTGTTTTTGCTCGACTAGCCTGCGGGATGCATCCTCTCGCACGTGTTTTTGCTCGACTAGCCTGCGGGACGCATCCTCTCGCACGTGTTTTTACTCGACTAGCCTGCGGGATGCATCCTCTCGCACGTGTTTTTACTCGACTAGCCTGCGGGAAGCATCCTGTTGCACGTGTTTTTACTCGACTAGCATGCGGGATGCATCCTCTCGCACGTGTTTTTACTCGACTAGCCTGCGGGAAGCATCCTCTCGCACGTGTTTTTACTCGACTAGCCTGCGGGATGCATCCTCTCGCACGTGTTTTTACTCGACTAGCCTGCGGGAAGCATCCTCTTGCAAGTGTTTTTACTCGACTAGCCTGCGGGATGCATCCTCTAGCACGTGTTTTTACTCGACTACCCTGAAGGATGCATCTCGCACGTGTTTTTGCTCGACTAGCCATGCGCATCCCAAAAAACCTGCGCATGCGCATCCCACAAAACCTGCGCATGCGCATCCCACAAAATCTCGCACGTGTTTTTACTCGACTAGCCTGCGGGATGCATCCTCTCGCACGTGTTTTTGCTCGACTAGCCTGCGGGATGCATCCTCTCGCAAGTGTTTTTGCTCGACTAGCCTGCGGGATGCATCCTCTCGCACGTGTTTTTGCTCGACTAGCCTGCGGGACGCATCCTCTCGCACGTGTTTTTACTCGACTAGCCTGCGGGATGCATCCTCTCGCACGTGTTTTTACTCGACTAGCCTGCGGGAAGCATCCTGTTGCACGTGTTTTTACTCGACTACCCTGCGGGATGCATCCTCTCGCACGTGTTTTTGCTCGACTAGCCATGCGCATCCCAAAAAACCTGCGCATGCGCATCCCACAAAACCTGCGCATGCGCATCCCACAAAACCTCGCACGTGTTTTTACTCGACTAGCCTGCGGGATGCATCCTCTCGCACGTGTTTTTACTCGACTACCCTGCGGGATGCATCCTCTCGCACGTGTTTTTGCTCGACTAGCCATGCGCATCCCATAAAACCTGCGCATCCGCATCCCACAAAACCTGCGCATGCGCATCCCACAAAACCTCGCACGTGTTTTTACTCGACTAGCCTGCGGGATGCATCCTCTCGCACGTGCTTTATTCGACTAGCCTGCGGGATGCATCCTCTCGCACGTGTTTTTACTCGACTAGCCTGCGGGATGCATCCTCTCGCACGTGTTTTTGCTCGACTAGCCTGCGGGATGCATCCTCTCGCACGTGTTTTTGCTCGACTAGCCTGCGGGATGCATCCTCTCGCACGTGTTTTTACTCGACTAGCCTGCGGGATGCATCCTCTCGCACGTGTTTTTACTCGACTAGCCTGCGGGATGCATCCTCTCGCACGTGTTTTTGCTCGACTAGACATGCGCATCCCAAAAAACCTGCACATGCGCATCCCAAAAAACCTGCGCATGCGCATCCCAAAAAACCTGCGCATGCGCATCCCACAAAACCTGCGCATGCGCATCCCACAAAACCTCGCACGTGTTTTTACTCGACTAGCCTGCGGGATGCATCCTCTCGCACGTGTTTTTACTAGACTAGCCTGCGGGATGCATCCTCTCGCACGTGTTTTTGCTCGACTAGCCATGCGCATCCCAAAAAACCTGCGCATGCGCATCCCAAAAAATCTGCGCATGCGCATCCCACAAAACCTGCGCATGCGCATCCCACAAAACCTCGCACGTGTTTGTGCTCGACTAGCCTGCGGGATGCATCCTTTCGCACGTGTTTTTACTCGACTAGCCTGCGGGAAGCATCCTCTCGCACGTGTTTTTACTCGACTAGCCTGCGGGATGCATCCTCTCGCACGTGTTTTTACTCGACTAGCCTGCGGGAAGCATCCTCTTGCACGTGTTTTTACTCGACTAGCCTGCGGGATGCATCCTCTCGCACGTGTTTTTACTCGACTAGCCTGCGGGATGCATCCTCTCGCACGTGTTTTTACTCGACTACCCTGCGGGATGCATCCTCTCGCACGTGTTTTTGCTCGACTAGCCATGCGCATCCCAAAAAACCTGCGCATGCGCATCCCACAAAACCTGCGCATGCGCATCCCACAAAACCTCGCCCGTGTTTTTACTCGACTAGCCTGCGGGATGCATCCTCTCGCACGTGTTTTTACTCGACTACCCTGCGGGATGCATCCTCTCGCACGTGTTTTTGCTCGACTAGCCATGCGCATCCCATAAAACCTGCGCATCCGCATCCCACAAAACCTGCGCATGCGCATCCCACAAAACCTCGCACGTGTTTTTACTCGACTAGCCTGCGGGATGCATCCTCTCGCACGTGCTTTACTCGACTAGCCTGCGGGATGCATCCTCTCGCACGTGTTTTTACTCGACTAGCCTGCGGGATGCATCCTCTCGCACGTGTTTTTGCTCGACTAGCCTGCGGGATGCATCCTCTCGCACGTGTTTTTGCTCGACTAGCCTGCGGGATGCATCCTCTCGCACGTGTTTTTACTCGACTAGCCTGCGGGATGCATCCTCTCGCACGTGTTTTTACTCGGCTACCCTGCGGGATGCATCCTCTCGCACGTGTTTTTGCTCGACTAGCCATGCGCATCCCAAAAAACCTGCGCATGCGCATCCCACAAAACCTGCGCATGCGCATCCCACAAAACCTCGCACGTGTTTTTACTCGACTAGCCTGCGGGATGCATCCTCTCGCACGTGTTTTTACTCGACTACCCTGCGGGATGCATCCTCTCGCACGTGTTTTTGCTCGACTAGCCATGCGGGATGCATCCTCTCGCACGTGCTTTACTCGACTAGCCTGCGGGATGCATCCTCTCGCACGTGTTTTTACTCGACTAGCCTGCGGGATGCATCCTCTCGCACGTGTTTTTGCTCGACTAGCCATGCGCATCCCAAAAAACCTGCGCATGCGCATCCCAAAAAATCTGCGCATGCGCATCCCACAAAACCTGCGCATGCGCATCCCACAAAACCTCGCACGTGTTTGTGCTCGACTAGCCTGCGGGATGCATCCTTTCGCACGTGTTTTTACTCGACTAGCCTGCGGGATGCATTCTCTCGCACGTGTTTTTGCTCGACTAGCCTGCGGGGTGCATCCTCTCGCACGTGTTTGTGCTCGACTAGCCTGCGGGATGCATCCTCTCGCACGTGTTTTTACTCGAGTAGCCTGCGGGATGCATCCTCTCGCACGTGTTTTTGCTCGACTAGCCTGCGGGATGCATCCTCTCGCACGTGTTTTTGCTCGACTAGCCTGCAGGATGCATCCTCTCGCACGTGTTTTTACTCGACTAGCCAGCGGGATGCATCCTCTCGCACGTGTTTTTACTCGACTACCCTGCGGGATGCATCCTCTCGCACGTGTTTTTGCTCGACTAGCCATGCGCATCCCAAAAAACCTGCGCATGCGCATCCCAAAAAACCTGCGCATGCGCATCCCAAAAAACCTGCGCATGCGCATCCCACAAAACCTGCGTATGCGCATCCCACAAAACCTCGCACGTGTTTTTACTCGACTAGCCTGCGGGATGCATCCTCTCGCACGTGTTTTTACTCGACTAGCCTGCGGGATGCATCCTCTCGCACGTGTTTTTGCTCGACTAGCCATGCGCATCCAAAAAAACCTGCACATGCGCATCCCACAAAACCTGCGCATGCGCATCCCACAAAACCTCGCACGTGTTTTTACTCGACTAGCCTGCGGGATGCATCCTCTCGCACGTGTTTTTGCTCGGCTAGCCTGCGGGATGCATCCTCTCGCACGTGTTTTTGCTCGACTAGCCATGCGCATCCCAAAAAACCTGCGCATGCGCATCCCACAAAACCTCGCACGTGTTTTTACTCGACTAGCCTGCGGGATGCATCCTCTCGCACGTGTTTTTACTCGACTAGCCTGCGGGATGCATCGTCTCGCACGTGTTTTTGCTCGACTAGCCTGCGGGATGCATCCTCTCGCACGTGTTTTTACTCGACTAGCCTGCGGGATTCATCCTCTCGCACGTGTTTTTGCTCGACTAGCCATGCGCATCCCATAAAACCTGCGCATGCGCATCCCACAAAACCTGCGCATGCGCATCCCACAAAACCTCGCACGTGTTTTTACTCGACTAGCCTGCGGGATGCATCCTCTCGCACGTGTTTTTACTCGACTAGCCTGCGGGATGCATCCTCTCGCACGTGTTTTTACTCGACTAGCCTGCAGGATGCATCCTCTCGCACGTGTTTTTACTCGACTAGCCTGCGGGATGCATCCTCTCGCACGTGTTTTTGCTCGACTAGCCATGCGCATCCCAAAAAACCTGCGCATGCGCATCCCACAAAACCTGCGCATGCGCATCCCACAAAACCTCGCACGTGTTTTTACTCGACTAGCCTGCGGGATGCATCCTCTCGCACGTGTTTTTACTCGACTAGCCTGCGGGATGCATCCTCTCGCACGTGTTTTTACTCGACTAGCCTGCGGGATGCATCCTCTCGCACGTGTTTTTGCTCGACTAGCCTGCGGGATGCATCCTCTCGCACGTGTTTTTGCTCGACTAGGCATGCGCATCCCAAAAAACCTGCGCATGCGCATCCCACAAAACCTGCGCATGCGCATCCCACAAAACCTCGCACGTGTTTTTACTCGACTAGCCTGCGGGATGCATCCTCTCGCACGTGTTTTTTTTCTCGACTAGCCTGCGGGATGCATCCTCTCGCACGTGTTTTTACTCGACTAGCCTGCGGGATGCATCGTCTCGCACGTGTTTTTTTTCTCGACTAGCCTGCGGGATGCATCCTCTCGCACGTGTTTTTACTCGACTAGCCTGCGGGATTCATCCTCTCGCACGTGTTTTTACTCGACTAGCCTGCGGGATGCATCCTCTTGCACGTGTTTTTGCTCGACTAGCCTGCTGGATGCATCCTCTCGCACGTGTTTTTACTCGACTACCCTGAAGGATGCATCTCGCACGTGTTTTTGCTCGACTAGCCATGCGCATCCCAAAAAACCTGCGCATGCGCATCCCAAAAAACCTGCGCATGCGCATCCCACAAAACCTCGCACGTGTTTTTACTCGACTAGCCTGCGGGATGCATCCTCTCGCACGTGTTTTTACTCGACTAGCCTGCGGGAAGCATCCTCTTGCACGTGTTTTTACTCGACTAGCATGCGGGATGCATCCTCTCGCACGTGTTTTTACTCGACTAGCCTGCGGGAAGCATCCTCTCGCACGTGTTTTTACTCGACTAGCCTGCGGGATGCATCCTCTCGCACGTGTTTTTACTCGACTAGCCTGCGGGAAGCATCCTCTTGCACGTGTTTTTACTCGACTAGCCTGCGGGATGCATCTCGCACGTGTTTTTGCTCGACTAGCCATGCGCATCCCAAAAAACCTGCGCATGCGCATCACAAAAAACCTGCGCATGCGCATCCCAAAAAACCTGCGCATGCGCATCCCACAAAACCTCGCACGTGTTTTTACTCGACTAGCCTGCGGGATGCATCCTCTCGCACGTGTTTTTACTCGACTAGCCTGCGGGATGCATCCTCTCGCACGTGTTTTTACTCGACTAGCCTGCGGGATGCATCGTCTCGCACGTGTTTTTGCTCGACTAGCCTGCTGGATGCATCCTCTCGCACGTGTTTTTACTCGACTAGCCTGCGGGATGCATCCTCCCGCACGTATTTTTACTCCACTAGCCTGCGGGATACATCCTCTCGCACGTGTTTTTGCTCGACTAGCCTGCGGGATGCATCCTCTCGCAAGTGTTTTTGCTCGACTAGCCTGCGGGATGCATCCTCTCGCACGTGTTTTTGCTCGACTAGCCTGCGGGATGCATCCTCTCGCACGTGTTTTTACTCGACTAGCCTGCAGGATGCATCCTCTCGCACGTGTTTTTACTCGACTAGCCTGCGGGATGCATCCTCTCGCACGTGTTTTTGCTCGACTAGCCTGCGGGATGCATCCTCTCGCACGTGTTTTTGCTCGACTAGGCATGCGCATCCCAAAAAACCTGCGCATGCGCATCCCACAAAACCTGCGCATGCGCATCCCACAAAACCTCGCACGTGTTTTTACTCGACTAGCCTGCGGGATGCATCCTCTCGCACGTGTTTATACTCGACTAGCCTGCGGGATGCATCCTCTCGCACGTGTTTTTACTGGACTAGCCTGCGGGATGCATCGTCTCGCACGTGTTTTTGCTCGACTAGCCTGCGGGATGCATCCTCTCGCACGTGTTTTTACTCGACTAGCCATGCGCATCCCAAAAAACCTGCGCATGCGCATCCCACAAAACCTCGCACGTGTTTTTACTCGACTAGCCTGCGGGATGCATCCTCTCGCACGTGTTTTTACTCGACTAGCCTGCGGGATGCATCCTCTCGCACGTGTTTTTACTCGACTAGCCTGCGGGAAGCATCCTCTTGCACGTGTTTTTACTCGACTAGCATGCGGGATGCATCCTCTCGCACGTGTTTTTACTCGACTAGCCTGCGGGAAGCATCCTCTCGCACGTGTTTTTACTCGACTAGCCTGCGGGATGCATCCTCTCGCACGTGTTTTTACTCGACTAGCCTGCGGGAAGCATCCTCTTGCACGTGTTTTTACTCGACTAGCCTGCGGGATGCATCCTCTCGCACGTGTTTTTTCTCGACTACCCTGCGGGATGCATCTCGCACGTGTTTTTGCTCGACTAGCCATGCGCATCCCAAAAAACCTGCGCATGCGCATCCCAAAAAACCTGCGCATGCGCATCCCACAAAACCTCGCACGTGTTTTTACTCGACTAGCCTGCGGGATGCATCCTCTCGCACGTGTTTTTACTCGACTAGCCTGCGGGATGCATCCTCTCGCACGTGTTTTTACTCGACTAGCCTGCGGGATGCATCGTCTCGCACGTGTTTTTGCTCGACTAGCCTGCGGGATGCATCCTCTCGCACGTGTTTTTACTCGACTAGCCTGCGGGATTCATCCTCTCGCAGGTGTTTTTACTCGACTAGCCTGCGGGATGCATCCTCTCGCACGTGTTTTTGCTCGACTAGCCTGCTGGATGCATCCTCTCGCACGTGTTTTTACTCGACTAGCCTGCGGGATGCATCCTCCCGCACGTATTTTTACTCCACTAGCCTGCGGGATGCATCCTCTCGCACGTGTTTTTGCTCGACTAGCCTGCGGGACGCATCCTCTCGCACGTGTTTTTACTCGACTAGCCTTGCGGGATGCATCCTCTCGCACGTGTTTTTACTCGACTAGCCTGCGGGAAGCATCCTCTTGCACGTGTTTTTACTCGACTAGCATGCGGGATGCATCCTCTCGCACGTGTTTTTACTCGACTAGCCTGCGGGAAGCATCCTCTCGCACGTGTTTTTACTCGACTAGCCTGCGGGATGCATCCTCTCGCACGTGTTTTTACTCGACTAGCCTGCGGGAAGCATCCTCTTGCACGTGTTTTTACTCGACTAGCCTGCGGGATGCATCCTCTCGCACGTGTTTTTACTCGACTACCCTGAAGGATGCATCTCGCACGTGTTTTTGCTCGACTAGCCATGCGCATCCCAAAAAACCTGCGCATGCGCATCCCAAAAAACCTGCGCATGCGCATCCCACAAAACCTCGCACGTGTTTTTACTCGACTAGCCTGCGGGATGCATCCTCTCGCACGTGTTTTTACTCGACTAGCCTGCGGGATGCATCCTCTCGCACGTGTTTTTACTCGACTAGCCTGCGGGATGCATCGTCTCGCACGTGTTTTTGCTCGACTAGCCTGCGGGATGCATCCTCTCGCACGTGTTTTTACTCGACTAGCCTGCGGGATTCATCCTCTCGTACGTGTTTTTACTCGACTAGCCTGCGGGATGCATCCTCTCGCACGTGTTTTTGCTCGACTAGCCATGCGCATCCCGTAAAACCTGCGCATGCGCATCCCACAAAACCTGCGCATGCACATCCCACAAAACCTCGCACGTGTTTTTACTCGACTAGCCTGCGGGATGCATCCTCTCGCACGTGTTAATACTCGACTAGCCTGCGGGATGCATCCTCTCGCACGAGTTTTTACTCGACTAGCCTGCAGGATGCATCCTCTCGCACGTGTTTTTACTCGACTAGCCTGCGGGATGCATCCTCTCGCACGTGTTTTTGCTCGACTAGCCATGCGCATCCCAAAAAACCTGCGCATGCGCATCCCACAAAACCTCGCACGTGTTTTTACTCGACTAGCCTGCGGGATGCATCCTCTCGCACGTGTTTTTACTCGACTAGCCTGCGGGATGCATCCTCTCGCACGTGTTTTTACTCGACTACCCTGCGGGATGCATCTCGCACGTGTTTTTGCTCGACTAGCCATGCGCATCCCAAAAAACCTGCGCATGCGCATCCCAAAAAACCTGCGCATGCGCATCCCAAAAAACCTGCGCATGCGCATCCCACAAAACCTCGCACGTGTTTTTACTCGACTAGCCTGCGGGATGCATCCTCTCGCACGTGTTTTTACTCGACTAGCCTGCGGGAAGCATCCTCTCGCACGTGTTTTTACTCGACTAGCCTGCGGGATTCATCCTCTCGCACGTGTTTTTACTCGACTAGCCTGCGGGATGCATCCTCTCGCACGTGTTTTTGCTCGACTAGCCTGCTGGATGCATCCTCTCGCACGTGTTTTTACTCGACTAGCCTGCGGGATGCATCCTCCCGCACGTATTTTTACTCCACTAGCCTGCGGGATACATCCTCTCGCACGTGTTTTTGCTCGACTAGCCTGCGGGATGCATCCTCTCGCAAGTGTTTTTGCTCGAATAGCCTGCGGGATGCATCCTCTCGCACGTGTTTTTGCTCGACTAGCCTGCGGGACGCATCCTCTCGCACGTGTTTTTACTCGACTAGCCTGCGGGAAGCATCCTCTCGCACGTGTTTTTACTCGACTAGCCTGCGGGATGCATCCTCTCGCACGTGTTTTTACTCGACTAGCCTGCGGGAAGCATCCTCTTGCAAGTGTTTTTACTCGACTAGCCTGCGGGATGCATCCTCTCGCACGTGTTTTCACTCGACTAGCCTGCGGGAAGCATCCTCTCGCACGTGTTTTTACTCGACTAGCCTGCGGGATGCATCCTCTCGCACGTGTTTTTACTCGACTAGCCTGCGGGAAGCATCCTCTTGCAAGTGTTTTTACTCGACTAGCCTGCGGGATGCATCCTCTCGCACGTGTTTTTACTCGACTACCCTGAAGGATGCATCTCGCACGTGTTTTTGCTCGACTAGCCATGCGCATCCCAAAAAACCTGCGCATGCGCATCCCAAAAAACCTGCGCATGCGCATCCCAGAAAACCTCGCACGTGTTTTTACTCGACTAGCCTGCGGGATGCATCCTCTCACACGTGTTTTTACTCGACTAGCCTGCGGGATGCATCCTCTCGCACGTGTTTTTACTCGACTAGCCTGCGGGATGCATCGTCTCGCACGTGTTTTTGCTCGACTAGCCTGCGGGATGCATCCTCTCGCACGTGTTTTTACTCGACTAGCCTGCGGGATTCATCCTCTCGCACGTGTTTTTACTCGACTAGCCTGCGGGATGCATCCTCTCGCACGTGTTTTTGCTCGACTAGCCATGCGCATCCCGTAAAACCTGCGCATGCGCATCCCACAAAACCTGCGCATGCGCATCCCACAAAACCTCGCACGTGTTTTTACTCGACTAGCCTGCGGGATGCATCCTCTCGCACGTGTTTTTACTCGACTAGCCTGCGGGATGCATCCTCTCGCACGTGTTTTTACTCGACTAGCCTGCAGGATGCATCCTCTCGCACGTGTTTTTACTCGACTAGCCTGCGGGATGCATCCTCTCGCACGCGTTTTTGCTCGACTAGCCTGCGGAATGCATCCTCTCGCACGTGTTTTTGCTCGACTAGCCATGCGCATCCCAAAAAACCTGCGCATGCGCATCCCACAAAACCTGCGCATGCGCATCCCACAAAACCTCGCACGTGTTTTTACTCGACTAGCCTGCGGGATGCATCCTCTCGCACGTGTTTTTGCTCGACTAGCCTGCGGGATGCATCCTCTCGCAAGTGTTTTTGCTCGACTAGCCTGCGGGATGCATCCTCTCGCACGTGTTTTTGCTCGACTAGCCTGCGGGTCGCATCCTCTCGCACGTGTTTTTACTCGACTAGCCTGCGGGATGCATCCTCTCGCACGTGTTTTTACTCGAGTAGCCTGCGGGAAGCATCCTGTTGCACGTGTTTTTACTCGACTAGCATGCGGGATGCATCCTCTCGCACGTGTTTTTACTCGACTAGCCTGCGGGAAGCATCCTCTCGCACGTGTTTTTACTCGACTAGCCTGCGGGATGCATCCTCTCGCACGTGTTTTTACTCGACTAGCCTGCGGGAAGCATCCTCTTGCAAGTGTTTTTACTCGACTAGCCTGCGGGATGCATCCTCTCGCACGTGTTTTTACTCGACTACCCTGAAGGATGCATCTCGCACGTGTTTTTGCTCGACTAGCCATGCGCATCCCAAAAAACCTGCGCATGCGCATCCCAAAAAACCTGCGCATGCGCATCCCACAAAACCTCGCACGTGTTTTTACTCGACTAGCCTGCGGGATGCATCCTCTCACACGTGTTTTTACTCGACTAGCCTGCGGGATGAATCCTCTGGCACGTGTTTTTACTCGTCTAGCCTGCGGGATGCATCGTCTCGCACGTGTTTTTGCTCGACTAGCCTGCGGGATGCATCCTCTCGCACGTGTTTTTACTCGACTAGCCTGCGGGATTCATCCTCTCGCACGTGTTTTTACTCGACTAGCCTGCGGGATGCATCCTCTCGCACGTGTTTTTGCTCGACTAGCCATGCGCATCCCGTAAAACCTGCGCATGCGCATCCCACAAAACCTGCGCATGCGCATCCCACAAAACCTCGCACGTGTTTTTACTCGACTAGCCTGCGGGATGCATCCTCTCGCACGTGTTTTTACTCGACTAGCCTGCGGGATGCATCCTCTCGCACGTCTTTTTACTCGACTAGCCTGCGGGATGCATCCTCTCGCACGTGTTTTTGCTCGACTAGCCTGCGGGAAGCATCTTCTTGCACGTGTTTTTACTCGACTAGCATGCGGGATGCATCCTCTCGCACGTGTTTTTACTCGACTAGCCTGCGGGAAGCATCCTCTCGCACGTGTTTTTACTCGACTAGCCTGCGGGATGCATCCTCTCGCACGTGTTTTTACTCGACTAGCCTGCTTGAAGCATCCTCTTGCACGTGTTTTTACTCGACTAGCCTGCGGGATGCATCCTCTCGCACGTGTTTTTACTCGACTACCCTGCGGGATGCATCTCGCACGTGTTTTTACTCGACTAGCCTGCGAGATGCATCCTCTCACACGTGTTTTTACTCGACTAGCCTGCGGGATGCATCCTCTCGCACGTGTTTTTACTCGACTAGCCTGCGGGATGCATCGTCTCGCACGTGTTTTTGCTCGACTAGCCTGCGGGATGCATCCTCTCGCACGTGTTTTTACTCGACTAGCCTGCGGGATTCATCCTCTCGCACGTGTTTTTACTCGACTAGCCTGCGGGATGCATCCTCTCGCACGTGTTTTTGCTCGACTAGCCATGCGCATCCCGTAAAACCTGCGCATGCGCATCCCACAAAACGTGCGCAGGCGCATCCCACAAAACCTCGCACGTGTTTTTACTCGACTAGCCTGCGGGATGCATCCTCTCGCACGTGTTTTTACTCGACTAGCCTGCGGGATTCATCCTCTCGCACGTGTTTTTACTCGACTAGCCTGCGGGATGCATCCTCTCGCACGTGTTTTTGCTCGACTAGCCTGCTGGATGCATCCTCTCGCACGTGTTTTTACTCGACTAGCCTGCGGGATGCATCCTCCCGCACGTATTTTTACTCCACTAGCCTGCGGGATACATCCTCTCGCACGTGTTTTTGCTCGACTAGCCTGCGGGATGCATCCTCTCGCAAGTGTTTTTGCTCGACTAGCCTGCGGGATGCATCCTCTCGCACGTGTTTTTGCTCGACTAGCCTGCGGGACGCATCCTCTCGCACGTGTTTTTACTCGACTAGCCTGCGGGATGCATCCTCTCGCACCTGTTTTTACTCGACTAGCCTGCGGGAAGCATCCTCTTGCACGTGTTTTTACTCGACTAGCATGCGGGATGCATCCTCTCGCACGTGTTTTTACTCGACTAGCCTGCGGGAAGCATCCTCTCGCACGTGTTTTTACTCGACTAGCCTGCGGGATGCATCCTCTCGCACGTGTTTTTACTCGACTAGCCTGCGGGAAGCATCCTCTTGCACGTGTTTTTACTCGACTAGCCTGCGGGATGCATCCTCTCGCACGTGTTTTTACTCGACTACCCTGAAGGATGCATCTCGCACGTGTTTTTGCTCGACTAGCCATGCGCATCCCAAAAAACCTGCGCATGCGCATCCCAAAAAACCTGCGCATGCGCATCCCACAAAACCTCGCACGTGTTTTTACTCGACTAGCCTGCGGGATGCATCCTCTCGCACGTGTTTTTACTCGACTAGCCTGCGGGAAGCATCCTCTTGCACGTGTTTTTACTCGACTAGCATGCGGGATGCATCCTCTCGCACGTGTTTTTACTCGACTAGCCTGCGGGAAGCATCCTCTCGCACGTGTTTTTACTCGACTAGCCTGCGGGATGCATCCTCTCGCACGTGTTTTTACTCGACTAGCCTGCGGGAAGCATCCTCTTGCACGTGTTTTTACTCGACTAGCCTGCGGGATGCATCCTCTCGCACGTGTTTTTACTCGACTACCCTGCGGGATGCATCTCGCACGTGTTTTTGCTCGACTAGCCATGCGCATCCCAAAAAACCTGCGCATGCGCATCCCAAAAAACCTGCGCATGCGCATCCCAAAAAACCTGCGCATGCGCATCCCACAAAACCTCGCACGTGTTTTTACTCGACTAGCCTGCGGGATGCATCCTCTCGCACGTGTTTTTACTCGACTAGCCTGCGGGAAGCATCCTCTCGCACGTGTTTTTACTCGACTAGCCTGCGGGATGCATCGTCTCGCACGTGTTTTTGCTCGACTAGCCTGCGGGATGCATCCTCTCGCACGTGTTTTTACTCGACTAGCCTGCGGGATTCATCCTCTCGCACGTGTTTTTACTCGACTAGCCTGCGGGATGCATCCTCTCGCACGTGTTTTTGCTCGACTAGCCTGCTGGATGCATCCTCTCGCACGTGTTTTTACTCGACTAGCCTGCGGGATGCATCCTCCCGCACGTATTTTTACTCCACTAGCCTGCGGGATACATCCTCTCGCACGTGTTTTTGCTCGACTAGCCTGCGGGATGCATCCTCTCGCAAGTGTTTTTGCTCGACTAGCCTGCGGGATGCATCCTCTCGCACGTGTTTTTGCTCGACTAGCCTGCGGGACGCATCCTCTCGCACGTGTTTTTACTCGACTAGCCTGCGGGATGCATCCTCTCGCACGTGTTTTTACTCGACTAGCCTGCGGGAAGCATCCTCTTGCACGTGTTTTTACTCGACTAGCATGCGGGATGCATCCTCTCGCACGTGTTTTTACTCGACTAGCCTGCGGGAAGCATCCTCTCGCACGTGTTTTTACTCGACTAGCCTGCGGGATGCATCCTCTCGCACGTGTTTTTACTCGACTACCCTGAAGGATGCATCTCGCACGTGTTTTTGCTCGACTAGCCATGCGCATCCCAAAAAACCTGCGCATGCGCATCCCAAAAAACCTGCGCATGCGCATCCCACAAAACCTCGCACGTGTTTTTACTCGACTAGCCTGCGGGATGCATCCTCTCACACGTGTTTTTAGTCGACTAGCCTGCGGGATGCATCCTCTCGCACGTGTTTTTACTCGACTAGCCTGCGGGATGCATCGTCTCGCACGTGTTTTTGCTCGACTAGCCTGCGGGATGCATCCTCTCGCACGTGTTTTTACTCGACTAGCCTGCGGGATTCATCCTCTCGCACGTGTTTTTACTCGACTAGCCTGCGGGATGCATCCTCTCGCACGTGTTTTTGCTCGACTAGCCATGCGCATCCCGTAAAACCTGCGCATGCGCATCCCACAAAACCTGCGCATGCGCATCCCACAAAACCTCGCACGTGTTTTTACTCGACTAGCCTGCGGGATGCATCCTCTCGCACGTGTTTTTACTCGACTAGCCTGCGGGATGCATCCTCTCGCACGTGTTTTTACTCGACTAGCCTGCAGGATGCATCCTCTCGCACGGGTTTTTACTCGACTAGCCTGCGGGATGCATCCTCTCGCACGTGTTTTTGCTCGACTAGCCTGCGGGATGCATCCTCTCGCACGTGTTTTTGCTCGACTAGCCATGCGCATCCCAAAAAACCTGCGCATGCGCATCCCACAAAACCTGCGCATGCGCATCCCACAAAACCTCGCACGTGTTTTTACTCGACTAGCCTGCGGGATGCATCCTCTCGCACGTGATTTTGCTCGACTAGCCTGCGGGATGCATCCTCTCGCAAGTGTTTTTGCTCGACTAGCCTGCGGGATGCATCCTCTCGCACGTGTTTTTGCTCGACTAGCCTGCGGGATGCATCCTCTCGCACGTGTTTTTACTCGACTAGCCTGCGGGATTCATCCTCTCGCACGTGTTTTTACTCGACTAGCCTGCGGGATGCATCCTCTTGCACGTGTTTTTGCTCGACTAGCCATGCGCATCCCGTAAAACCTGCGCATGCGCATCCCACAAAACCTGCGCATGCGCATCCCACAAAACCTCGCACGTGTTTTTACTCGACTAGCCTGCGGGATGCATCCTCTCGCACGTGTTTTTACTCGACTAGCCTGCGGGATGCATCCTCTCGCACGCGTTTTTACTCGACTAGCCTGCAGGATGCATCCTCTCGCACGTGTTTTTACTCGACTAGCCTGCGGGATGCATCCTCTCGCACGTGTTTTTGCTCGACTAGCCATGCGCATCCCAAAAAACCTGCGCATGCGCATCCCACAAAACCTGCGCATGCGCATCCCACAAAACCTCGCACGTGTTTTTACTCGACTAGCCTGCGGGATGCATCCTCTCGCACGTGTTTTTACTCGACTAGCCTGCGGGAAGCATCCTCTTGCACGTGTTTTTACTCGACTAGCATGCGGGATGCATCCTCTCGCACGTGTTTTTACTCGACTAGCCTGCGGGAAGCATCCTCTCGCACGTGTTTTTACTCGACTAGCCTGCGGGATGCATCCTCTCGCACGTGTTTTTACTCGACTAGCCTGCGGGAAGCATCCTCTTGCACGTGTTTTTACTCGACTAGCCTGCGGGATGCATCCTCTCGCACGTGTTTTTACTCGACTACCCTGCGGGATGCATCTCGCACGTGTTTTTGCTCGACTAGCCATGCGCATCCCAAAAAACCTGCGCATGCGCATCCCAAAAAACCTGCGCATGCGCATCCCAAAAAACCTGCGCATGCGCATCCCACAAAACCTCGCACGTGTTTTTACTCGACTAGCCTGCGGGATGCATCCTCTCGCACGTGTTTTTACTCGACTAGCCTGCGGGAAGCATCCTCTCGCACGTGTTTTTACTCGACTAGCCTGCGGGATTCATCCTCTCGCACGTGTTTTTACTCGACTAGCCTGCGGGAAGCATCCTCTCGCACGTGTTTTTACTCGACTAGCCTGCGGGATGCATCCTCTCGCACGTGTTTTTACTCGACTAGCCTGCGGGAAGCATCCTCTTGCACGTGTTTTTACTCGACTAGCCTGCGGGATGCATCCTCTCGCACGTGTTTTTACTCGACTACCCTGCGGGATGCATCTCGCACGTGTTTTTGCTCGACTAGCCATGCGCATCCCAAAAAACCTGCGCATGCGCATCCCAAAAAACCTGCGCATGCGCATCCCAAAAAACCTGCGCATGCGCATCCCACAAAACCTCGCACGTGTTTTTACTCGACTAGCCTGCGGGATGCATCCTCTCGCACGTGTTTTTACTCGACTAGCCTGCGGGAAGCATCCTCTCGCACGTGTTTTTACTCGACTAGCCTGCGGGATGCATCGTCTCGCACGTGTTTTTGCTCGACTAGCCTGCGGGATGCATCCTCTCGCACGTGTTTTTACTCGACTAGCCTGCGGGATTCATCCTCTCGCACGTGTTTTTACTCGACTAGCCTGCGGGATGCATCCTCTCGCACGTGTTTTTGCTCGACTAGCCTGCTGGATGCATCCTCTCGCACGTGTTTTTACTCGACTAGCCTGCGGGATGCATCCTCCCGCACGTATTTTTACTCCACTAGCCTGCGGGATACATCCTCTCGCACGTGTTTTTGCTCGACTAGCCTGCGGGATGCATCCTCTCGCAAGTGTTTTTGCTCGACTAGCCTGCGGGATGCATCCTCTCGCACGTGTTTTTGCTCGACTAGCCTGCGGGACGCATCCTCTCGCACGTGTTTTTACTCGACTAGCCTGCGGGATGCATCCTCTCGCACGTGTTTTTACTCGACTAGCCTGCGGGAAGCATCCTCTTGCACGTGTTTTTACTCGACTAGCATGCGGGATGCATCCTCTCGCACGTGTTTTTACTCGACTAGCCTGCGGGAAGCATCCTCTCGCACGTGTTTTTACTCGACTAGCCTGCGGGATGCATCCTCTCGCACGTGTTTTTACTCGACTACCCTGAAGGATGCATCTCGCACGTGTTTTTGCTCGACTAGCCATGCGCATCCCAAAAAACCTGCGCATGCGCATCCCAAAAAACCTGCGCATGCGCATCCCACAAAACCTCGCACGTGTTTTTACTCGACTAGCCTGCGGGATGCATCCTCTCACACGTGTTTTTAGTCGACTAGCCTGCGGGATGCATCCTCTCGCACGTGTTTTTACTCGACTAGCCTGCGGGATGCATCGTCTCGCACGTGTTTTTGCTCGACTAGCCTGCGGGATGCATCCTCTCGCACGTGTTTTTACTCGACTAGCCTGCGGGATTCATCCTCTCGCACGTGTTTTTACTCGACTAGCCTGCGGGATGCATCCTCTCGCACGTGTTTTTGCTCGACTAGCCATGCGCATCCCGTAAAACCTGCGCATGCGCATCCCACAAAACCTGCGCATGCGCATCCCACAAAACCTCGCACGTGTTTTTACTCGACTAGCCTGCGGGATGCATCCTCTCGCACGTGTTTTTACTCGACTAGCCTGCGGGATGCATCCTCTCGCACGTGTTTTTACTCGACTAGCCTGCAGGATGCATCCTCTCGCACGGGTTTTTACTCGACTAGCCTGCGGGATGCATCCTCTCGCACGTGTTTTTGCTCGACTAGCCTGCGGGATGCATCCTCTCGCACGTGTTTTTGCTCGACTAGCCATGCGCATCCCAAAAAACCTGCGCATGCGCATCCCACAAAACCTGCGCATGCGCATCCCACAAAACCTCGCACGTGTTTTTACTCGACTAGCCTGCGGGATGCATCCTCTCGCACGTGATTTTGCTCGACTAGCCTGCGGGATGCATCCTCTCGCAAGTGTTTTTGCTCGACTAGCCTGCGGGATGCATCCTCTCGCACGTGTTTTTGCTCGACTAGCCTGCGGGATGCATCCTCTCGCACGTGTTTTTACTCGACTAGCCTGCGGGATTCATCATCTCGCACGTGTTTTTACTCGACTAGCCTGCGGGATGCATCCTCTTGCACGTGTTTTTGCTCGACTAGCCATGCGCATCCCGTAAAACCTGCGCATGCGCATCCCACAAAACCTGCGCATGCGCATCCCACAAAACCTCGCACGTGTTTTTACTCGACTAGCCTGCGGGATGCATCCTCTCGCACGTGTTTTTACTCGACTAGCCTGCGGGATGCATCCTCTCGCACGCGTTTTTACTCGACTAGCCTGCAGGATGCATCCTCTCGCACGTGTTTTTACTCGACTAGCCTGCGGGATGCATCCTCTCGCACGTGTTTTTGCTCGACTAGCCATGCGCATCCCAAAAAACCTGCGCATGCGCATCCCACAAAACCTGCGCATGCGCATCCCACAAAACCTCGCACGTGTTTTTACTCGACTAGCCTGCGGGATGCATCCTCTCGCACGTGTTTTTACTCGACTAGCCTGCGGGAAGCATCCTCTTGCACGTGTTTTTACTCGACTAGCATGCGGGATGCATCCTCTCGCACGTGTTTTTACTCGACTAGCCTGCGGGAAGCATCCTCTCGCACGTGTTTTTACTCGACTAGCCTGCGGGATGCATCCTCTCGCACGTGTTTTTACTCGACTAGCCTGCGGGAAGCATCCTCTTGCACGTGTTTTTACTCGACTAGCCTGCGGGATGCATCCTCTCGCACGTGTTTTTACTCGACTACCCTGCGGGATGCATCTCGCACGTGTTTTTGCTCGACTAGCCATGCGCATCCCAAAAAACCTGCGCATGCGCATCCCAAAAAACCTGCGCATGCGCATCCCAAAAAACCTGCGCATGCGCATCCCACAAAACCTCGCACGTGTTTTTACTCGACTAGCCTGCGGGATGCATCCTCTCGCACGTGTTTTTACTCGACTAGCCTGCGGGATGCATCCTCCCGCACGTATTTTTACTCCACTAGCCTGCGGGATACATCCTCTCGCACGTGTTTTTGCTCGACTAGCCTGCGGGATGCATCCTCTCGCAAGTGTTTTTGCTCGAATAGCCTGCGGGATGCATCCTCTCGCACGTGTTTTTGCTCGACTAGCCTGCGGGACGCATCCTCTCGCACGTGTTTTTACTCGACTAGCCTGCGGGATGCATCCTCTCGCACGTGTTTTTACTCGACTAGCCTGCGGGAAGCATCCTCTTGCACGTGTTTTTACTCGACTAGCATGCGGGATGCATCCTCTCGCACGTGTTTTCACTCGACTAGCCTGCGGGAAGCATCCTCTCGCACGTGTTTTTACTCGACTAGCCTGCGGGATGCATCCTCTCGCACGTGTTTTTACTCGACTAGCCTGCGGGAAGCATCCTCTTGCAAGTGTTTTTACTCGACTAGCCTGCGGGATGCATCCTCTCGCACGTGTTTTTACTCGACTACCCTGAAGGATGCATCTCGCACGTGTTTTTGCTCGACTAGCCATGCGCATCCCAAAAAACCTGCGCATGCGCATCCCAGAAAACCTCGCACGTGTTTTTACTCGACTAGCCTGCGGGATGCATCCTCTCACACGTGTTTTTACTCGACTAGCCTGCGGGATGCATCCTCTCGCACGTGTTTTTACTCGACTAGCCTGCGGGATGCATCGTCTCGCACGTGTTTTTGCTCGACTAGCCTGCGGGATGCATCCTCTCGCACGTGTTTTTACTCGACTAGCCTGCGGGATTCATCCTCTCGCACGTGTTTTTACTCGACTAGCCTGCGGGATGCATCCTCTCGCACGTGTTTTTGCTCGACTAGCCATGCGCATCCCGTAAAACCTGCGCATGCGCATCCCACAAAACCTGCGCATGCGCATCCCACAAAACCTCGCACGTGTTTTTACTCGACTAGCCTGCGGGATGCATCCTCTCGCACGTGTTTTTACTCGACTAGCCTGCGGGATGCATAGTCTCGCACGTGTTTTTACTCGACTAGCCTGCAGGATGCATCCTCTCGCACGTGTTTTTACTCGACTAGCCTGCGGGATGCATCCTCTCGCACGCGTTTTTGCTCGACTAGCCTGCGGAATGCATCCTCTCGCACGTGTTTTTGCTCGACTAGCCATGCGCATCCCAAAAAACCTGCGCATGCGCATCCCACAAAACCTGCGCATGCGCATCCCACAAAACCTCGCACGTGTTTTTACTCGACTAGCCTGCGGGATGCATCCTCTCGCACGTGTTTTTGCTCGACTAGCCTGCGGGATGCATCCTCTCGCAAGTGTTTTTGCTCGACTAGCCTGCGGGATGCATCCTCTCGCACGTGTTTTTGCTCGACTAGCCTGCGGGACGCATCCTCTCGCACGTGTTTTTACTCGACTAGCCTGCGGGATGCATCCTCTCGCACGTGTTTTTACTCGACTAGCCTGCGGGAAGCATCCTGTTGCACGTGTTTTTACTCGACTAGCATGCGGGATGCATCCTCTCGCACGTGTTTTTACTCGACTAGCCTGCGGGAAGCATCCTCTCGCACGTGTTTTTACTCGACTAGCCTGCGGGATGCATCCTCTCGCACGTGTTTTTACTCGACTAGCCTGCGGGAAGCATCCTCTTGCAAGTGTTTTTACTCGACTAGCCTGCGGGATGCATCCTCTCGCACGTGTTTTTACTCGACTACCCTGAAGGATGCATCTCGCACGTGTTTTTGCTCGACTAGCCATGCGCATCCCAAAAAACCTGCGCATGCGCATCCCAAAAAACCTGCGCATGCGCATCCCACAAAACCTCGCACGTGTTTTTACTCGACTAGCCTGCGGGATGCATCCTCTCACACGTGTTTTTACTCGACTAGCCTGCGGGATGAATCCTCTCGCACGTGTTTTTACTCGTCTAGCCTGCGGGATGCATCGTCTCGCACGTGTTTTTGCTCGACTAGCCTGCGGGATGCATCCTCTCGCACGTGTTTTTACTCGACTAGCCTGCGGGATTCATCCTCTCGCACGTGTTTTTACTCGACTAGCCTGCGGGATGCATCCTCTCGCACGTGTTTTTGCTCGACTAGCCATGCGCATCCCGTAAAACCTGCGCATGCGCATCCCACAAAACCTGCGCATGCGCATCCCACAAAACCTCGCACGTGTTTTTACTCGACTAGCCTGCGGGATGCATCCTCTCGCACGTGTTTTTACTCGACTAGCCTGCGGGATGCATCCTCTCGCACGTCTTTTTACTCGACTAGCCTGCGGGATGCATCCTCTCGCACGTGTTTTTGCTCGACTAGCCTGCGGGAAGCATCTTCTTGCACGTGTTTTTACTCGACTAGCATGCGGGATGCATCCTCTCGCACGTGTTTTTACTCGACTAGCCTGCGGGAAGCATCCTCTCGCACGTGTTTTTACTCGACTAGCCTGCGGGATGCATCCTCTCGCACGTGTTTTTACTCGACTAGCCTGCGAGATGCATCCTCTCACACGTGTTTTTACTCGACTAGCCTGCGGGATGCATCCTCTCGCACGTGTTTTTACTCGACTAGCCTGCGGGATGCATCGTCTCGCACGTGTTTTTGCTCGACTAGCCTGCGGGATGCATCCTCTCGCACGTGTTTTTACTCGACTAGCCTGCGGGATTCATCCTCTCGCACGTGTTTTTACTCGACTAGCCTGCGGGATGCATCCTCTCGCACGTGTTTTTGCTCGACTAGCCATGCGCATCCCGTAAAACCTGCGCATGCGCATCCCACAAAACGTGCGCAGGCGCATCCCACAAAACCTCGCACGTGTTTTTACTCGACTAGCCTGCGGGATGCATCCTCTCGCACGTGTTTTTACTCGACTAGCCTGCGGGATTCATCCTCTCGCACGTGTTTTTACTCGACTAGCCTGCGGGATGCATCCTCTCGCACGTGTTTTTGCTCGACTAGCCTGCTGGATGCATCCTCTCGCACGTGTTTTTACTCGACTAGCCTGCGGGATGCATCCTCCCGCACGTATTTTTACTCCACTAGCCTGCGGGATACATCCTCTCGCACGTGTTTTTGCTCGACTAGCCTGCGGGATGCATCCTCTCGCAAGTGTTTTTGCTCGACTAGCCTGCGGGATGCATCCTCTCGCACGTGTTTTTGCTCGACTAGCCTGCGGGACGCATCCTCTCGCACGTGTTTTTACTCGACTAGCCTGCGGGATGCATCCTCTCGCACCTGTTTTTACTCGACTAGCCTGCGGGAAGCATCCTCTTGCACGTGTTTTTACTCGACTAGCATGCGGGATGCATCCTCTCGCACGTGTTTTTACTCGACTAGCCTGCGGGAAGCATCCTCTCGCACGTGTTTTTACTCGACTAGCCTGCGGGATGCATCCTCTCGCACGTGTTTTTACTCGACTAGCCTGCGGGAAGCATCCTCTTGCACGTGTTTTTACTCGACTAGCCTGCGGGATGCATCCTCTCGCACGTGTTTTTACTCGACTACCCTGAAGGATGCATCTCGCACGTGTTTTTGCTCGACTAGCCATGCGCATCCCAAAAAACCTGCGCATGCGCATCCCAAAAAACCTGCGCATGCGCATCCCACAAAACCTCGCACGTGTTTTTACTCGACTAGCCTGCGGGATGCATCCTCTCGCACGTGTTTTTACTCGACTAGCCTGCGGGAAGCATCCTCTTGCACGTGTTTTTACTCGACTAGCATGCGGGATGCATCCTCTCGCACGTGTTTTTACTCGACTAGCCTGCGGGAAGCATCCTCTCGCACGTGTTTTTACTCGACTAGCCTGCGGGATGCATCCTCTCGCACGTGTTTTTACTCGACTAGCCTGCGGGAAGCATCCTCTTGCACGTGTTTTTACTCGACTAGCCTGCGGGATGCATCCTCTCGCACGTGTTTTTACTCGACTACCCTGCGGGATGCATCTCGCACGTGTTTTTGCTCGACTAGCCATGCGCATCCCAAAAAACCTGCGCATGCGCATCCCAAAAAACCTGCGCATGCGCATCCCAAAAAACCTGCGCATGCGCATCCCACAAAACCTCGCACGTGTTTTTACTCGACTAGCCTGCGGGATGCATCCTCTCGCACGTGTTTTTACTCGACTAGCCTGCGGGAAGCATCCTCTCGCACGTGTTTTTACTCGACTAGCCTGCGGGATGCATCGTCTCGCACGTGTTTTTGCTCGACTAGCCTGCGGGATGCATCCTCTCGCACGTGTTTTTACTCGACTAGCCTGCGGGATTCATCCTCTCGCACGTGTTTTTACTCGACTAGCCTGCGGGATGCATCCTCTTGCACGTGTTTTTGCTCGACTAGCCTGCTGGATGCATCCTCTCGCACGTGTTTTTACTCGACTAGCCTGCGGGATGCATCCTCCCGCACGTATTTTTACTCCACTAGCCTGCGGGATACATCCTCTCGCACGTGTTTTTGCTCGACTAGCCTGCGGGATGCATCCTCTCGCAAGTGTTTTTGCTCGACTAGCCTGCGGGATGCATCCTCTCGCACGTGTTTTTGCTCGACTAGCCTGCGGGACGCATCCTCTCGCACGTGTTTTTACTCGACTAGCCTGCGGGATGCATCCTCTCGCACGTGTTTTTACTCGACTAGCCTGCGGGAAGCATCCTCTTGCACGTGTTTTTACTCGACTAGCATGCGGGATGCATCCTCTCGCACGTGTTTTTACTCGACTAGCCTGCGGGAAGCATCCTCTCGCACGTGTTTTTACTCGACTAGCCTGCGGGATGCATCCTCTCGCACGTGTTTTTACTCGACTACCCTGAAGGATGCATCTCGCACGTGTTTTTGCTCGACTAGCCATGCGCATCCCAAAAAACCTGCGCATGCGCATCCCACAAAACCTCGCACGTGTTTTTACTCGACTAGCCTGCGGGATGCATCCTCTCACACGTGTTTTTAGTCGACTAGCCTGCGGGATGCATCCTCTCGCACGTGTTTTTACTCGACTAGCCTGCGGGATGCATCGTCTCGCACGTGTTTTTGCTCGACTAGCCTGCGGGATGCATCCTCTCGCACGTGTTTTTACTCGACTAGCCTGCGGGATTCATCCTCTCGCACGTGTTTTTACTCGACTAGCCTGCGGGATGCATCCTCTCGCACGTGTTTTTGCTCGACTAGCCATGCGCATCCCGTAAAACCTGCGCATGCGCATCCCACAAAACCTGCGCATGCGCATCCCACAAAACCTCGCACGTGTTTTTACTCGACTAGCCTGCGGGATGCATCCTCTCGCACGTGTTTTTACTCGACTAGCCTGCGGGATGCATCCTCTCGCACGTGTTTTTACTCGACTAGCCTGCAGGATGCATCCTCTCGCACGGGTTTTTACTCGACTAGCCTGCGGGATGCATCCTCTCGCACGTGTTTTTGCTCGACTAGCCTGCGGGATGCATCCTCTCGCACGTGTTTTTGCTCGACTAGCCATGCGCATCCCAAAAAACCTGCGCATGCGCATCCCACAAAACCTGCGCATGCGCATCCCACAAAACCTCGCACGTGTTTTTACTCGACTAGCCTGCGGGATGCATCCTCTCGCACGTGATTTTGCTCGACTAGCCTGCGGGATGCATCCTCTCGCAAGTGTTTTTGCTCGACTAGCCTGCGGGATGCATCCTCTCGCACGTGTTTTTGCTCGACTAGCCTGCGGGATGCATCCTCTCGCACGTGTTTTTACTCGACTAGCCTGCGGGATTCATCCTCTCGCACGTGTTTTTACTCGACTAGCCTGCGGGATGCATCCTCTTGCACGTGTTTTTGCTCGACTAGCCATGCGCATCCCGTAAAACCTGCGCATGCGCATCCCACAAAACCTGCGCATGCGCATCCCACAAAACCTCGCACGTGTTTTTACTCGACTAGCCTGCGGGATGCATCCTCTCGCACGTGTTTTTACTCGACTAGCCTGCGGGATGCATCCTCTCGCACGCGTTTTTACTCGACTAGCCTGCAGGATGCATCCTCTCGCACGTGTTTTTACTCGACTAGCCTGCGGGATGCATCCTCTCGCACGTGTTTTTGCTCGACTAGCCATGCGCATCCCAAAAAACCTGCGCATGCGCATCCCACAAAACCTGCGCATGCGCATCCCACAAAACCTCGCACGTGTTTTTACTCGACTAGCCTGCGGGATGCATCCTCTCGCACGTGTTTTTACTCGACTAGCCTGCGGGATGCATCCTCTCGCACGTCTTTTTACTCGACTAGCCTGCGGGATGCATCCTCTCGCACGTGTTTTTGCTCGACTAGCCTGCGGGATGCATCCTCTCGCACGTGTTTTTGCTCGACTAGCCATGCGCATCAGAAAAAACCTGCGCATGCGCATCCCACAAAACCTGCGCATGCGCATCCCACAAAACCTCGCACGTGTTTTTACTCGACTAGCCTGCGGGATGCATCCTCTCGCACGTGTTTTTACTCGACTAGCCTGCGGGATTCATCCTCTCGCACGTGTTTTTACTCGACTAGCCTGCGGGATGCATCCTCTCGCACGTGTTTTTGCTCGACTAGCCTGCTGGATGCATCCTCTCGCACGTGTTTTTACTCGACTAGCCTGCGGGATGCATCCTCCCGCACGTATTTTTACTCCACTAGCCTGCGGGATACATCCTCTCGCACGTGTTTTTGCTCGACTAGCCTGCGGGATGCATCCTCTCGCAAGTGTTTTTGCTCGACTAGCCTGCGGGATGCATCCTCTCGCACGTGTTTTTGCTCGACTAGCCTGCGGGACGCATCCTCTCGCACGTGTTTTTACTCGACTAGCCTGCGGGATGCATCCTCTCGCACGTGTTTTTACTCGACTAGCCTGCGGGAAGCATCTTCTTGCACGTGTTTTTACTCGACTAGCATGCGGGATGCATCCTCTCGCACGTGTTTTTACTCGACTAGCCTGCGGGAAGCATCCTCTCGCACGTGTTTTTACTCGACTAGCCTGCGGGATGCATCCTCTCGCACGTGTTTTTACTCGACTAGCCTGCTTGAAGCATCCTCTTGCACGTGTTTTTACTCGACTAGCCTGCGGGATGCATCCTCTCGCACGTGTTTTTACTCGACTACCCTGCGGGATGCATCTCGCACGTGTTTTTGCTCGACTAGCCATGCGCATCACAAAAAACCTGCGCATGCGCATCCCAAAAAACCTGCGCATGCGCATCCCAAAAAACCTGCGCATGCGCATCCCACAAAACCTCGCACGTGTTTTTACTCGACTAGCCTGCGGGATGCATCCTCTCGCACGTGTTTTTACTCGACTAGCCTGCGGGATGCATCCTCTCGCACGTGTTTTTACTCGACTAGCCTGCGGGATGCATCGTCTCGCACGTGTTTTTGCTCGACTAGCCTGCGGGATGCATCCTCTCGCACGTGTTTTTACTCGACTAGCCTGCGGGATTCATCCTCTCGCACGTGTTTTTACTCGACTAGCCTGCGGGATGCATCCTCTCGCACGTGTTTTTGCTCGACTAGCCTGCGGGACGCATCCTCTCGCACGTGTTTTTACTCGACTAGCCTGCGGGATGCATCCTCTCGCACGTGTTTTTACTCGACTAGCCTGCGGGAAGCATCCTCTTGCACGTGTTTTTACTCGACTAGCATTCGGGATGCATCCTCTCGCACGTGTTTTTACTCGACTAGCCTGCGGGAAGCATCCTCTCGCACGTGTTTTTACTCGACTAGCCTGCGGGATGCATCCTCTCGCACGTGTTTTTACTCGACTAGCCTGCGGGAAGCATCCTCTTGCACGTGTTTTTACTCGACTAGCCTGCGGGATGCATCCTCTCGCACGTGTTTTTACTCGACTACCCTGAAGGATGCATCTCGCACGTGTTTTTGCTCGACTAGCCATGCGCATCCCAAAAAACCTGCGCATGAGCATCCCAAAAAACCTGCGCATGCGCATCCCACAAAACCTCGCACGTGTTTTTACTCGACTAGCCTGCGGGATGCATCCTCTCGCACGTGTTTTTACTCGACTAGCCTGCGGGATGCATCCTCTCGCACGTGTTTTTACTCGACTAGCCTGCGGGATGCATCGTCTCGCACGTGTTTTTGCTCGACTAGCCTGCGGGATGCATCCTCTCGCACGTGTTTTTACTCGACTAGCCTGCGGGATTCATCCTCTCGCACGTGTTTTTACTCGACTAGCCTGCGGGATGCATCCTCTCGCACGTGTTTTTGCTCGACTAGCCTGCGGGACGCATCCTCTCGCACGTGTTTTTACTCGACTAGCCTGCGGGATGCATCCTCTCGCATGTGTTTTTACTCGACTAGCCTGCGGGAAGCATCCTCTTGCACGTGTTTTTACTCGACTAGCATGCGGGATGCATCCTCTCGCACGTGTTTTTACTCGACTAGCCTGCGGGAAGCATCCTCTCGCACGTGTTTTTACTCGACTAGCCTGCGGGATGCATCCTCTCGCACGTGTTTTTACTCGACTAGCCTGCGGGAAGCATCCTCTTGCACGTGTTTTTACTCGACTAGCCTGCGGGATGCATCCTCTCGCACGTGTTTTTACTCGACGACCCTGCGGGATGCATCTCGCACGTGTTTTTGCTCGACTAGCCATGCGCATCCCAAAAAACCTGCGCATGCGCATCCCAAAAAACCTGCGCATGCGCACCCAAAAAACCTGCGCATGCGCATCCCACAAAACCTGCGCATGCGCATCCCACAAAACCTCGCACGTGTTTTTACTCGACTAGCCTGCGGGATGCATCCTCTCGCACGTGTTTTTACTCGACTAGCCTGCGGGATGCATCCTCTCGCACGTGTTTTTGCTCGACTAGCCATGCGCATCCCAAAAAACCTGCACATGCGCATCCCAAAAAACCTGCGCATGCGCATCCCACAAAACCTGCGCATGCGCATCCCACAAAACCTCGCACGTGTTTTTACTCGACTAGCCTGCGGGATGCATCCTCTCGCACGTGTTTTTGCTCGGCTAGCCTGCGGGATGCATCCTCTCGCACGTGTTTTTACTCGACTACCCTGCGGGATGCATCCTCTCGCACGTGTTTTTGCTCGACTAGCCATGCGCATCCCAAAAAACCTGCGCATGCGCATCCCAAAAAACCTGCGCATGCGCATCCCAAAAAACCTGCGCATGCGCATCCCACAAAACCTGCGCATGCGCATCCCACAAAACCTCGCACGTGTTTTTACTCGACTAGCCTGCGGGATGCATCCTCTCGCACGTGTTTTTACTCGACTAGCCTGCGGGATGCATCCTCTCGCACGTGTTTTTGCTCGACTAGCCATGCGCATCACAAAAAACCTGCGCATGCGCATCCCACAAAACCTCGCACGTGTTTGTGCTCGACTAGCCTGCGGGATGCATCCTTTCGCACGTGTTTTTACTCGACTAGCCTGCGGGATGCATCCTCTCGCACGTGTTTTTGCTCGACTAGCCTGCGGGATGCATCCTCTCGCACGTGTTTTTACTCGACTAGCCTGCGGGATGCATCCTCTCGCACGTGTTTTTGCTCGACTAGCCTGCGGGATGCATCCTCTCGCACGTGTTTTTGCTCGACTAGCCTGCGGGATGCATCCTCTCGCTCGTGTTTTTACTCGACTAGCCTGCGGGATGCATCCTCTCGCACGTGTTTTTACTCGACTACCCTGCGGGATGCATCCTCTCGCACGTGATTTTGCTCGACTAGCCTGCGGGATGCATCCTCTCGCAAGTGTTTTTGCTCGACTAGCCTGCGGGATGCATCCTCTCGCACGTGTTTTTGCTCGACTAGCCTGCGGGATGCATCCTCTCGCACGTGTTTTTACTCGACTAGCCTGCGGGATTCATCCTCTCGCACGTGTTTTTACTCGACTAGCCTGCGGGATGCATCCTCTCGCACGTGTTTTTGCTCGACTAGCCTGCGGGATGCATCCTCTCGCACGTGTTTTTGCTCGACTAGCCTGCTGGATGCATCCTCTCGCACGTGTTTTTACTCGACTAGCCTGCGGGATGCATCCTCCCGCACGTATTTTTACTCCACTAGCCTGCGGGATACATCCTCTCGCACGTGTTTTTGCTCGACTAGCCTGCGGGATGCATCCTCTCGCAAGTGTTTTTGCTCGACTAGCCTGCGGGATGCATCCTCTCGCACGTGTTTTTGCTCGACTAGCCTGCGGGACGCATCCTCTCGCACGTGTTTTTACTCGACTAGCCTGCGGGATGCATCCTCTCGCACGTGTTTTTACTCGACTAGCCTGCGGGAAGCATCTTCTTGCACGTGTTTTTACTCGACTAGCATGCGGGATGCATCCTCTCGCACGTGTTTTTACTCGACTAGCCTGCGGGAAGCATCCTCTCGCACGTGTTTTTACTCGACTAGCCTGCGGGATGCATCCTCTCGCACGTGTTTTTACTCGACTAGCCTGCTTGAAGCATCCTCTTGCACGTGTTTTTACTCGACTAGCCTGCGGGATGCATCCTCTCGCACGTGTTTTTACTCGACTACCCTGCGGGATGCATCTCGCACGTGTTTTTGCTCGACTAGCCATGCGCATCACAAAAAACCTGCGCATGCGCATCCCAAAAAACCTGCGCATGCGCATCCCACAAAACCTCGCACGTGTTTTTACTCGACTAGCCTGCGGGATGCATCCTCTCGCACGTGTTTTTACTCGACTAGCCTGCGGGATGCATCCTCTCGCACGTGTTTTTACTCGACTAGCCTGCGGGATGCATCGTCTCGCACGTGTTTTTGCTCGACTAGCCTGCGGGATGCATCCTCTCGCACGTGTTTTTACTCGACTAGCCTGCGGGATTCATCCTCTCGCACGTGTTTTTACTCGACTAGCCTGCGGGATGCATCCTCTCGCACGTGTTTTTGCTCGACTAGCCTGCGGGACGCATCCTCTCGCACGTGTTTTTACTCGACTAGCCTGCGGGATGCATCCTCTCGCACGTGTTTTTACTCGACTAGCCTGCGGGAAGCATCCTCTTCCACGTGTTTTTACTCGACTAGCATGCGGGATGCATCCTCTCGCACGTGTTTTTACTCGACTAGCCTGCGGGAAGCATCCTCTCGCACGTGTTTTTACTCGACTAGCCTGCGGGATGCATCCTCTCGCACGTGTTTTTACTCGACTAGCCTGCGGGAAGCATCCTCTTGCACGTGTTTTTACTCGACTAGCCTGCGGGATGCATCCTCTCGCACGTGTTTTTACTCGACTACCCTGAAGGATGCATCTCGCACGTGTTTTTGCTCGACTAGCCATGCGCATCCCAAAAAACCTGCGCATGCGCATCCCAAAAAACCTGCGCATGCGCATCCCACAAAACCTCGCACGTGTTTTTACTCGACTAGCCTGCGGGATGCATCCTCTCGCACGTGTTTTTACTCGACTAGCCTGCGGGATGCATCCTCTCGCACGTGTTTTTACTCGACTAGCCTGCGGGATGCATCGTCTCGCACGTGTTTTTGCTCGACTAGCCTGCGGGATGCATCCTCTCGCACGTGTTTTTACTCGACTAGCCTGCGGGATTCATCCTCTCGCACGTGTTTTTACTCGACTAGCCTGCGGGATGCATCCTCTCGCACGTGTTTTTGCTCGACTAGCCTGCGGGACGCATCCTCTCGCACTTGTTTTTACTCGACTAGCCTGCGGGATGCATCCTCTCGCATGTGTTTTTACTCGACTAGCCTGCGGGAAGCATCCTCTTGCACGTGTTTTTACTCGACTAGCATGCGGGATGCATCCTCTCGCTCGTGTTTTTACTCGACTAGCCTGCGGGAAGCATCCTCTCGCACGTGTTTTTACTCGACTAGCCTGCGGGATGCATCCTCTCGCACGTGTTTTTGCTCGGCTAGCCTGCGGGATGCATCCTCTCGCACGTGTTTTTGCTCGACTAGCCATGCGCATCCCAAAAAACCTGCGCATGCGCATCCCACAAAACCTGCGCATGCGCATCCCACAAAACCTCGCACGTGTTTTTACTCGACTATCCTGCAGGATGCATCCTCTCGCACGTGTTTTTACTCGACTAGCCTGCGGGATGCATCCTCTCGCACGTGTTTTTGCTCGACTAGCCATGCGCATCCCAAAAAACCTGCGCATGCGCATCCCACAAAACCTCGCACGTGTTTTTACTCGACTAGCCTGCGGGATGCATCCTCTCGCACGTGTTTTTACTCGACTAGCCTGCGGGATGCATCCTCTCGCACGTGTTTTTACTCGACTAGCCTGCGGGATGCATCCTCTCGCACGTGTTTTTACTCGACTAGCCTGCGGGATGCATCCTCTCGCACGTGTTTTTACTCGACTAGCCTGCGGGATGCATCGTCTCGCACGTGTTTTTGCTCGACTAGCCTGCGGGATGCATCCTCTCGCACGTGTTTTTACTCGACTAGCCTGCGGGATTCATCCTCTCGCACGTGTTTTTACTCGACTAGCCTGCGGGATGCATCCTCTCGCACGTGTTTTTGCTCGACTAGCCTGCGGGACGCATCCTCTCGCACGTGTTTTTACTCGACTAGCCTGCGGGATGCATCCTCTCGCATGTGTTTTTACTCGACTAGCCTGCGGGAAGCATCCTCTTGCACGTGTTTTTACTCGACTAGCATGCGGGATGCATCCTCTCGCACGTGTTTTTACTCGACTAGCCTGCGGGAAGCATCCTCTCGCACGTGTTTTTACTCGACTAGCCTGCGGGATGCATCCTCTCGCACGTGTTTTTACTCGACTAGCCTGCGGGAAGCATCCTCTTGCACGTGTTTTTACTCGACTAGCCTGCGGGATGCATCCTCTCGCACGTGTTTTTACTCGACGACCCTGCGGGATGCATCTCGCACGTGTTTTTGCTCGACTAGCCATGCGCATCCCAAAAAACCTGCGCATGCGCATCCCAAAAAACCTGCGCATGCGCACCCAAAAAACCTGCGCATGCGCATCCCACAAAACCTGCGCATGCGCATCCCACAAAACCTCGCACGTGTTTTTACTCGACTAGCCTGCGGGATGCATCCTCTCGCACGTGTTTTTACTCGACTAGCCTGCGGGATGCATCCTCTCGCACGTGTTTTTGCTCGACTAGCCATGCGCATCCCAAAAAACCTGCACATGCGCATCCCAAAAAACCTGCGCATGCGCATCCCACAAAACCTGCGCATGCGCATCCCACAAAACCTCGCACGTGTTTTTACTCGACTAGCCTGCGGGATGCATCCTCTCGCACGTGTTTTTGCTCGGCTAGCCTGCGGGATGCATCCTCTCGCACGTGTTTTTACTCGACTACCCTGCGGGATGCATCCTCTCGCACGTGTTTTTGCTCGACTAGCCATGCGCATCCCAAAAAACCTGCGCATGCGCATCCCAAAAAACCTGCGCATGCGCATCCCAAAAAACCTGCGCATGCGCATCCCACAAAACCTGCGCATGCGCATCCCACAAAACCTCGCACGTGTTTTTACTCGACTAGCCTGCGGGATGCATCCTCTCGCACGTGTTTTTACTCGACTAGCCTGCGGGATGCATCCTCTCGCACGTGTTTTTGCTCGACTAGCCATGCGCATCACAAAAAACCTGCGCATGCGCATCCCACAAAACCTCGCACGTGTTTGTGCTCGACTAGCCTGCGGGATGCATCCTTGCGCACGTGTTTTTACTCGACTAGCCTGCGGGATGCATCCTCTCGCACGTGTTTTTGCTCGACTAGCCTGCGGGATGCATCCTCTCGCACGTGTTTTTACTCGACTAGCCTGCGGGATGCATCCTCTCGCACGTGTTTTTGCTCGACTAGCCTGCGGGATGCATCCTCTCGCACGTGTTTTTGCTCGACTAGCCTGCGGGATGCATCCTCTCGCTCGTGTTTTTACTCGACTAGCCTGCGGGATGCATCCTCTCGCACGTGTTTTTACTCGACTACCCTGCGGGATGCATCCTCTCGCACGTGATTTTGCTCGACTAGCCTGCGGGATGCATCCTCTCGCAAGTGTTTTTGCTCGACTAGCCTGCGGGATGCATCCTCTCGCACGTGTTTTTGCTCGACTAGCCTGCGGGATGCATCCTCTCGCACGTGTTTTTACTCGACTAGCCTGCGGGATTCATCCTCTCGCACGTGTTTTTACTCGACTAGCCTGCGGGATGCATCCTCTCGCACGTGTTTTTGCTCGACTAGCCTGCGGGATGCATCCTCTCGCACGTGTTTTTGCTCGACTAGCCTGCTGGATGCATCCTCTCGCACGTGTTTTTACTCGACTAGCCTGCGGGATGCATCCTCCCGCACGTATTTTTACTCCACTAGCCTGCGGGATACATCCTCTCGCACGTGTTTTTGCTCGACTAGCCTGCGGGATGCATCCTCTCGCAAGTGTTTTTGCTCGACTAGCCTGCGGGATGCATCCTCTCGCACGTGTTTTTGCTCGACTAGCCTGCGGGACGCATCCTCTCGCACGTGTTTTTACTCGACTAGCCTGCGGGATGCATCCTCTCGCACGTGTTTTTACTCGACTAGCCTGCGGGAAGCATCTTCTTGCACGTGTTTTTACTCGACTAGCATGCGGGATGCATCCTCTCGCACGTGTTTTTACTCGACTAGCCTGCGGGAAGCATCCTCTCGCACGTGTTTTTACTCGACTAGCCTGCGGGATGCATCCTCTCGCACGTGTTTTTACTCGACTAGCCTGCTTGAAGCATCCTCTTGCACGTGTTTTTACTCGACTAGCCTGCGGGATGCATCCTCTCGCACGTGTTTTTACTCGACTACCCTGCGGGATGCATCTCGCACGTGTTTTTGCTCGACTAGCCATGCGCATCACAAAAAACCTGCGCATGCGCATCCCAAAAAACCTGCGCATGCGCATCCCACAAAACCTCGCACGTGTTTTTACTCGACTAGCCTGCGGGATGCATCCTCTCGCACGTGTTTTTACTCGACTAGCCTGCGGGATGCATCCTCTCGCACGTGTTTTTACTCGACTAGCCTGCGGGATGCATCGTCTCGCACGTGTTTTTGCTCGACTAGCCTGCGGGATGCATCCTCTCGCACGTGTTTTTACTCGACTAGCCTGCGGGATTCATCCTCTCGCACGTGTTTTTACTCGACTAGCCTGCGGGATGCATCCTCTCGCACGTGTTTTTGCTCGACTAGCCTGCGGGACGCATCCTCTCGCACGTGTTTTTACTCGACTAGCCTGCGGGATGCATCCTCTCGCACGTGTTTTTACTCGACTAGCCTGCGGGAAGCATCCTCTTCCACGTGTTTTTACTCGACTAGCATGCGGGATGCATCCTCTCGCACGTGTTTTTACTCGACTAGCCTGCGGGAAGCATCCTCTCGCACGTGTTTTTACTCGACTAGCCTGCGGGATGCATCCTCTCGCACGTGTTTTTACTCGACTAGCCTGCGGGAAGCATCCTCTTGCACGTGTTTTTACTCGACTAGCCTGCGGGATGCATCCTCTCGCACGTGTTTTTACTCGACTACCCTGAAGGATGCATCTCGCACGTGTTTTTGCTCGACTAGCCATGCGCATCCCAAAAAACCTGCGCATGCGCATCCCAAAAAACCTGCGCATGCGCATCCCACAAAACCTCGCACGTGTTTTTACTCGACTAGCCTGCGGGATGCATCCTCTCGCACGTGTTTTTACTCGACTAGCCTGCGGGATGCATCCTCTCGCACGTGTTTTTACTCGACTAGCCTGCGGGATGCATCGTCTCGCACGTGTTTTTGCTCGACTAGCCTGCGGGATGCATCCTCTCGCACGTGTTTTTACTCGACTAGCCTGCGGGATTCATCCTCTCGCACGTGTTTTTACTCGACTAGCCTGCGGGATGCATCCTCTCGCACGTGTTTTTGCTCGACTAGCCTGCGGGACGCATCCTCTCGCACTTGTTTTTACTCGACTAGCCTGCGGGATGCATCCTCTCGCATGTGTTTTTACTCGACTAGCCTGCGGGAAGCATCCTCTTGCACGTGTTTTTACTCGACTAGCATGCGGGATGCATCCTCTCGCTCGTGTTTTTACTCGACTAGCCTGCGGGAAGCATCCTCTCGCACGTGTTTTTACTCGACTAGCCTGCGGGATGCATCCTCTCGCACGTGTTTTTGCTCGGCTAGCCTGCGGGATGCATCCTCTCGCACGTGTTTTTGCTCGACTAGCCATGCGCATCCCAAAAAACCTGCGCATGCGCATCCCACAAAACCTGCGCATGCGCATCCCACAAAACCTCGCACGTGTTTTTACTCGACTATCCTGCAGGATGCATCCTCTCGCACGTGTTTTTACTCGACTAGCCTGCGGGATGCATCCTCTCGCACGTGTTTTTGCTCGACTAGCCATGCGCATCCCAAAAAACCTGCGCATGCGCATCCCACAAAACCTCGCACGTGTTTTTACTCGACTAGCCTGCGGGATGCATCCTCTCGCACGTGTTTTTACTCGACTAGCCTGCGGGATGCATCCTCTCGCACGTGTTTTTACTCGACTAGCCTGCGGGATGCATCCTCTCGCACGTGTTTTTGCTCGACTAGCCTGCGGCATGCATCCTCTCGCACGTGTTTTTGCTCGACTAGGCATGCGCATCCCAAAAAACCTGCGCATGCGCATCCCACAAAACCTGCGCATGCGCATCCCACAAAACCTCGCACGTGTTTTTACTCGACTAGCCTGCGGGATGCATCCTCTCGCACGTGTTTTTACTCGACTAGCCTGCGGGATGCATCCTCTCGCACGTGTTTTTACTCGACTAGCCTGCGGGATGCATCGTCTCGCACGTGTTTTTGCTCGACTAGCCTGCGGGATGCATCCTCTCGCACGTGTTTTTACTCGACTAGCCTGCGGGATTCATCCTCTCGCACGTGTTTTTACTCGACTAGCCTGCGGGATGCTTCCTCTCGCACGTGTTTTTGCTCGACTAGCCATGCGCATCCCACAAAACCTGCGCATGCGCATCCCACAAAACCTCGCACGTGTTTTTACTCGACTAGCCTGCGGGATGCATCCTCTCGCACGTGTTTTTACTCGACTAGCCTGCGGGATGCATCCTCTCGCACGTGTTTCTACTCGACTAGCCTGCAGGATGCATCCTCTCGCACGTGTTTTTACTCGACTAGCCTGCGGGATGCATCCTCTCGCACGTGTTTTTGCTCGACTAGCCATGCGCATCCCAAAAAACCTGCGCATGCGCACCCAAAAAACCTGCGCATGCGCATCCCACAAAACCTGCGCATGCGCATCCCACAAAACCTCGCACGTGTTTTTACTCGACTAGCCTGCGGGATGCATCCTCTCGCACGTGTTTTTACTCGACTAGCCTGCGGGATGCATCCTCTCGCACGTGTTTTTGCTCGACTAGCCATGCGCATCCCAAAAAACCTGCACATGCGCATCCCAAAAAACCTGCGCATGCGCATCCCACAAAACCTGCGCATGCGCATCCCACAAAACCTCGCACGTGTTTTTACTCGACTAGCCTGCGGGATGCATCCTCTCGCACGTGTTTTTGCTCGGCTAGCCTGCGGGATGCATCCTCTCGCACGTGTTTTTACTCGACTACCCTGCGGGATGCATCCTCTCGCACGTGTTTTTGCTCGACTAGCCATGCGCATCCCAAAAAACCTGCGCATGCGCATCCCAAAAAACCTGCGCATGCGCATCCCAAAAAACCTGCGCATGCGCATCCCACAAAACCTGCGCATGCGCATCCCACAAAACCTCGCACGTGTTTTTACTCGACTAGCCTGCGGGATGCATCCTCTCGCACGTGTTTTTACTCGACTAGCCTGCGGGATGCATCCTCTCGCACGTGTTTTTGCTCGACTAGCCATGCGCATCCCAAAAAACCTGCGCATGCGCATCCCATAAAATCTGCGCATGCGCATCCCACAAAACCTGCGCATGCGCATCCCACAAAACCTCGCACGTGTTTGTGCTCGACTAGCCTGCGGGATGCATCCTTTCGCACGTGTTTTTACTCGACTAGCCTGCGGGATGCATCCTCTCGCACGTGTTTTTGCTCGACTAGCCTGCGGGATGCATCCTCTCGCACGTGTTTGTGCTCGACTAGCCTGCGGGATGCATCCTCTCGCACGTGTTTTTACTCGACTAGCCTGCGGGATGCATCCTCTCGCACGTGTTTTTGCTCGACTAGCCTGCGGGATGCATCCTCTCGCACGTGTTTTTGCTCGACTAGCCTGCGGGATGCATCCTCTCGCACGTGTTTTTACTCGACTAGCCTGCGGGATGCATCCTCTCGCACGTGTTTTTACTCGACTAGCCTGCGGGATGCATCCTCTCGCACGTGTTTTTGCTCGACTAGCCATGCGCATCCCAAAAAACCTGCACATGCGCATCCCAAAAAACCTGCGCATGCGCATCCCACAAAACCTGCGCATGCGCATCCCACAAAACCTCGCACGTGTTTTTACTCGACTAGCCTGCGGGATGCATCCTCTCGCACGTGTTTTTGCTCGGCTAGCCTGCGGGATGCATCCTCTCGCACGTGTTTTTACTCGACTACCCTGCGGGATGCATCCTCTCGCACGTGTTTTTGCTCGACTAGCCATGCGCATCCCAAAAAACCTGCGCATGCGCATCCCACAAAACCTGCGCATGCGCATCCCACAAAACCTCGCACGTGTTTTTACTCGACTAGCCTGCGGGATGCATCCTCTCGCACGTGTTTTTACTCGACTAGCCTGCGGGATGCATCCTCTCGCACGTGTTTTTGCTCGACTAGCCATGCGCATCCCAAAAAACCTGCGCATGCGCATCCCATAAAATCTGCGCATGCGCATCCCACAAAACCTGCGCATGCGCATCCCACAAAACCTCGCACGTGTTTGTGCTCGACTAGCCTGCGGGATGCATCCTTTCGCACGTGTTTTTACTCGACTAGCCTGCGGGATGCATCCTCTCGCACGTGTTTTTGCTCGACTAGCCTGCGGGATGCATCCTCTCGCACGTGTTTGTGCTCGACTAGCCTGCGGGATGCATCCTCTCGCACGTGTTTTTACTCGACTAGCCTGCGGGATGCATCCTCTCGCACGTGTTTTTGCTCGACTAGCCTGCGGGATGCATCCTCTCGCACGTGTTTTTGTTCGACTAGCCTGCGGGATGCATCCTCTTGCACGTGTTTTTACTCGACTAGCCTGCGGGATGCATCCTCTCGCACGTGTTTTTACTCGACTACCCTGCGGGATGCATCCTCTCGCACGTGTTTTTGCTCGACTAGCCATGCGCATCCCAAAAAACCTGCGCATGCGCATCCCAAAAAACCTGCGCATGCGCATCCCACAAAACCTGCGTATGCGCATCCCACAAAACCTCGCACGTGTTTTTACTCGACTAGCCTGCGGGATGCATCCTCTCGCACGTGTTTTTACTCGACTAGCCTGCGGGATGCATCCTCTCGCACGTGTTTTTGGTCGACTAGCCATGCGCATCCCAAAAAACCTGCACATGCGCATCCCAAAAAACCTGCGCATGCGCATCCCACAAATCCTGCGCATGCGCATCCCACAAAACCTCGCACGTGTTTTTACTCGACTAGCCTGCGGGATGCATCCTCTCGCACGTGTTTTTGCTCGGCTAGCCTGCGGGATGCATCCTCTCGCACGTGTTTTTGCTCGACTAGCCATGCGCATCCCAAAAAACCTGCGCATGCGCATCCCACAAAACCTGCGCATGCGCATCCCACAAAACCTCGCACGTGTTTTTACTCGACTAGCCTGCGGGATGCATCCTCTCGCACGTGTTTTTACTCGACTAGAATGCGGGATGCATCCTCTCGCACGTGTTTTTGCTCGACTAGCCATGCGCATCCCATAAAACCTGCGCATGCGCATCCCACAAAACCTGCGCATGCGTATCCCACAAAACCTCGCACGTGTTTTTACTCGACTAGCCTGCGGGATGCATCCTCTCGCACGTGTTTTTACTCGACTAGCTTGCGGGATGCATCCTCTCGCACGTGTTTTTACTCGACTGGCCTGCAGGATGCATCCTTTCGCACGTGTTTTTACTCGACTAGCCTGCGGGATGCATCCTCTCGCACGTGTTTTTGCTCGACTAGCCATGCGCATCCCAAAAAACCTGCGCATGCGCATCCCACAAAACCTCGCACGTGTTTTTACTCGACTAGCCTGCGGGATGCATCCTCTCGCACGTGTTTTTACTCGACTAGCCTGCGGGATGCATCCTCTCGCACGTGTTTTTACTCGACTAGCCTGCGGGATGCATCCTCTCGCACGTGTTTTTGCTCGACTAGCCTGCGGGATGCATCCTCTCGCACGTGTTTTTGCTCGACTAGGCATGCGCATCCCAAAAAACCTGCGCATGCGCATCCCACAAAACCTGCGCATGCGCATCCCACAAAACCTCGCACGTGTTTTTACTCGACTAGCCTGCGGGATGCATCCCCTCGCACGTGTTTTTACTCGACTAGCCTGCGGGATGCATCCTCTCGCACGTGTTTTTACTCGACTAGCCTGCGGGATGCATCGTCTCGCACGTGTTTTTGCTCGACTAGCCTGCGGGATGCATCCTCTCGCACGTGTTTTTACTCGACTAGCCTGCGGGATTCATCCTCTCGCACGTGTTTTTACTCGACTAGCCTGCGGGATGCTTCCTCTCGCACGTGTTTTTGCTCGACTAGCCATGCGCATCCCACAAAACCTGCGCATGCGCATCCCACA
Source organism: Lasioglossum baleicum (assembly GCF_051020765.1). Classification (NCBI taxonomy): domain Eukaryota; kingdom Metazoa; phylum Arthropoda; class Insecta; order Hymenoptera; family Halictidae; genus Lasioglossum; species Lasioglossum baleicum. The sequence continues at coordinate 26,463 of NW_027469456.1, read as the reverse complement.
AAACCTCGCACGTGTTTTTACTCGACTAGCCTGCGGGATGCATCCTCTCGCACGTGTTTTTACTCGACTAGCCTGCGGGATGCATCCTCTCGCACGTGTTTTTACTCGACTAGCCTGCAGGATGCATCCTCTCGCACGTGTTTTTACTCGACTAGCCTGCGGGATGCATCCTCTCGCACGTGTTTTTGCTCGACTAGCCATGCGCATCCCAAAAAACCTGCGCATGCGCATCCCACAAAACCTGCGCATGCGCATCCCACAGAACCTCGCACGTGTTTTTACTCGACTAGCCTGCGGGATGCATCCTCTCGCACGTGTTTTTACTCGACTAGCCTGCGGGATGCATCCTCTCGCACGTGTTTTTACTCGACTAGCCTGCGGGATGCATCCTCTCGCACGTGTTTTTGCTCGACTAGCCTGCGGGATGCATCCTCTCGCACGTGTTTTTGCTCGACTAGGCATGCGCATCCCAAAAAACCTGCGCATGCGCATCCCACAAAACCTGCGCATGCGCATCCCACAAAACCTCGCACGTGTTTTTACTCGACTAGACTGCGGGATGCATCCTCTCGCACGTGTTTTTACTCGACTAACCTGCGGGATGCATCCTCTCGCACGTGTTTTTACTCGACTAGCCTGCGGGATGCATTGTCTCGCACGTGTTTTTGCTCGACTAGCCTGCGGGATGCATCCTCTCGCACGTGTTTTTGCTCGACTAGCCTTGCGCATCCCAAAAAACCTGCGCATGCGCAACCCAAAAAACCTGCGCATGCGCATCCCACAAAACCTCGCACGTGTTTTTACTCGACTAGCCTGCGGGATGCATCCTCTCGCACGTGTTTCTACTCGACTAGCCTGCGGGATGCATCCTCTCGCACGTGTTTTTACTCGACTAGCCTGCGGGATGCATCGTCTCGCACGTGTTTTTACTCGACTAGCCTGCGGGATGCATCCTCTCGCACGTGTTTTTGCTCGACTAGCCTTGCGCATCCCAAAAAACCTGCGCATGCGCATCCCAATAAATCTGCGCATGCGCATCCCACAAAACCTGCGCATGCGCATCCCACAAAACCTCGCACGTGTTTGTGCTCGACTAGCCTGCGGGATGCATCCTTTCGCACGTGTTTTTACTCGACTAGCCTGCGGGATGCATCCTCTCGCACGTGTTTTTGCTCGACTTCCCTGCGGGATGCATCCTCTCGCACGTGTTTGTGCTCGACTAGCCTGCGGGATGCATCCTTTCACACGTGTTTTTACTCGACTAGCCTGCGGGATGCATCCTCTCGCACGTGTTTTTGCTCGACTTCCCTGCGGGATGCATCCTCTCGCACGTGTTTGTGCTCGACTAGCCTGCGGGATGCATCCTCTCGCACGTGTTTTTACTCGACTAGCCTGCGGGATGCATCCTCTCGCACGTGTTTTTGCTCGACTAGCCTGCGGGATGCATCCTCTCGCACGTGTTTTTGCTCGACTAGCCATGCGCATCCCAAAAAACCTGCGCATGCGCATCCCACAAAACCTGCGTATGCGCATCCCACAAAACCTTGCACGTGTTTTTACTCGACTACCCTGCGGGATGCATCTCGCACGTGTTTTTGCTCGACTAGCCATGCGCATCCCAAAAAACCTGCGCATGCGCATCCCAAAAAACCTGCGCATGCGCACCCAAAAAACCTGCGCATGCGCATCCCACAAAACCTGCGCATGCGCATCCCACAAAACCTCGCACGTGTTTTTACTCGACTAGATTGCGGGATGCATCCTCTCGCACGTGTTTTTACTCGACTAGCCTGCGGGATGCATCCTCTCGCACGTGGTTTTGCTCGACTAGCCATGCGCATCCCAAAAAACCTGCGCATATGCATCCCATAAAATCTGCGCATGCGCATCCCACAAAACCTGCGCATGCGCATCCCACAAAACCTCGCACGTGTTTGTGCTCGACTAGCCTGCGGGATGCATCCTTTCGCACGTGTTTTTACTCGACTAGCCTGCGGGATGCATCCTCTCGCACGTGTTTTTGCTCGACTAGCCTGCGGGATGCATCCTCTCGCACGTGTTTGTGCTCGACTAGCCTGCGGGATGCATCCTCTCGCACATGTTTTTACTCGACTAGCCTGCGGGATGCATCATCTCGCACGTGTTTTTGCTCGACTAGCCTGCGGGATGCATCCTCTCGCACGTGTTTTTGCTCGACTAGCCTGCGGGATGCATCCTCTCGCACGTGTTTTTACTCGACTAGCCTGCAGGATGCATCCTCTCGCACGTGTTTTTACTCGACTAGCCTGCGGGATGCATCCTCTCGCACGTGTTTTTGCTCGACTAGCCATGCGCATCCCAAAAAACCTGCGCATGCGCACCCAAAAAACCTGCGCATGCGCATCCCACAAAACCTGCGCATGCGCATCCCACAAAACCTCGCACGTGTTTATACTCGACTAGCCTGCGGGATGCATCCTCTCGCACGTGTTTTTACTCGACTAGCCTGCGGGATGCATCCTCTCGCACGTGTTTTTGCTCGACTAGCCATGCGCATCCCAAAAAACCTGCACATGCGCATCCCAAAAAACCTGCGCATGCGCATCCCACAAAACCTGCGCATGCGCATCCCACAAAACCTCGCACGTGTTTTTACTCGACTAGCCTGCGGGATGCATCCTCTCGCACGTGTTTTTGCTCGGCTAGCCTGCGGGATGCATCCTCTCGCACGTGTTTTTACTCGACTACCCTGCGGGATGCATCCTCTCGCACGTGTTTTTGCTCGACTAGCCATGCGCATCCCAAAAAACCTGCGCATGCGCATCCCAAAAAACCTGCGCATGCGCATCCCAAAAAACCTGCGCATGCGCATCCCACAAAACCTGCGCATGCGCATCCCACAAAACCTCGCACGTGTTTTTACTCGACTAGCCTGCGGGATGCATCCTCTCGCACGTGTTTTTACTCGACTAGCCTGCGGGATGCATCCTCTCGCACGTGTTTTTGCTCGACTAGCCATGCGCATCCCAAAAAACCTGCGCATGCGCATCCCATAAAATCTGCGCATGCGCATCCCACAAAACCTGCGCATGCGCATCCCACAAAACCTCGCACGTGTTTGTGCTCGACTAGCCTGCGGGATGCATCCTTTCGCACGTGTTTTTACTCGACTAGCCTGCGGGATGCATCCTCTCGCACGTGTTTTTGCTCGACTAGCCTGCGGGATGCATCCTCTCGCACGTGTTTGTGCTCGACTAGCCTGCGGGATGCATCCTCTCGCACGTGTTTTTACTCGACTAGCCTGCGGGATGCATCCTCTCGCACGTGTTTTTGCTCGACTAGCCTGCGGGATGCATCCTCTCGCACGTGTTTTTGCTCGACTAGCCTGCGGGATGCATCCTCTCGCACGTGTTTTTACTTGACTAGCCTGCGGGATGCATCCTCTCGCACGTGTTTTTGCTCGGCTAGCCTGCGGGATGCATCCTCTCGCACGTGTTTTTACTCGACTACCCTGCGGGATGCATCCTCTCGCACGTGTTTTTGCTCGACTAGCCATGCGCATCCCAAAAAACCTGCGCATGCGCATCCCAAAAAACCTGCGCATGCGCATCCCACAAATCCTGCGCATGCGCATCCCACAAAACCTCGCACGTGTTTTTACTCGACTAGCCTGCGGGATGCATCCTCTCGCACGTGTTTTTGCTCGACTAGCCATGCGCATCCCAAAAAACCTGCGCATGCGCATCCCATAAAATCTGCGCATGCGCATCCCACAAAACCTGCGCATGCGCATCCCACAAAACCTCGCACGTGTTTGTGCTCGACTAGCCTGCGGGATGCATCCTCTCGCACGTGTTTTTACTCGACTAGCCTGCGGGATGCATCCTCTCGCACGTGTTTTTGCTCGACTAGCCTGCGGGATGCATCCTCTCGCACGTGTTTTTGCTCGACTAGCCTGCGGGATGCATCCTCTCGCACGTGTTTTTACTCGACTAGCCTGCGGGATGCATCCTCTCGCACGTGTTTTTACTCGACTACCCTGCGGGATGCATCCTCTCGCACGTGTTTTTGCTCGACTAGCCATGCGCATCCCAAAAAACCTGCGCATGCGCATCCCAAAAAACCTGCGCATGCGCATCCCACAAAACCTGCGTATGCGCATCCCACAAAACCTCGCACGTGTTTTTACTCGACTAGCCTGCGGGATGCATCCTCTCGCACGTGTTTTTACTCGACTAGCCTGCGGGATGCATCCTCTCGCACGTGTTTTTACTCGACTACCCTGCGGGATGCATCCTCTCGCACGTGTTTTTGCTCGACTAGCCATGCGCATCCCAAAAAACCTGCGCATGCGCATCCCAAAAAACCTGCGCATGCGCATCCCACAAAACCTGCGTATGCGCATCCCACAAAACCTCGCACGTGTTTTTACTCGACTAGCCTGCGGGATGCATCCTCTCGCACGTGTTTTTACTCGACTAGCCTGCGGGATGCATCCTCTCGCACGTGTTTTTGCTCGACTAGCCATGCGCATCCCAAAAAACCTGCGCATGCGCATCCCACAAAACCTGCGCATGCGCATCCCACAAAACCTCGCACGTGTTTTTACTCGACTAGCCTGCGGGATGCATCCTCTCGCACGTGTTTTTACTCGACTAGAATGCGGGATGCATCCTCTCGCACGTGTTTTTGCTCGACTAGCCATGCGCATCCCATAAAACCTGCGCATGCGCATCCCACAAAACCTGCGCATGCGTATCCCACAAAACCTCGCACGTGTTTTTACTCGACTAGCCTGCGGGATGCATCCTCTCGCACGTGTTTTTACTCGACTAGCCTGCGGGATGCATCCTCTCGCACGTGTTTTTACTCGACTAGCCTGCAGGATGCATCCTTTCGCACGTGTTTTTACTCGACTAGCCTGCGGGATGCATCCTCTCGCACGTGTTTTTGCTCGACTAGCCATGCGCATCCCAAAAAACCTGCGCATGCGCATCCCACAAAACCTGCGCATGCGCATCCCACAAAACCTCGCACGTGTTTTTACTCGACTAGCCTGCGGGATGCATCCTCTCGCACGTGTTTTTACTCGACTAGCCTGCGGGATGCATCCTCTCGCACGTGTTTTTACTCGACTAGCCTGCGGGATGCATCCTCTCGCACGTGTTTTTGCTCGACTAGCCTGCGGGATGCATCCTCTCGCACGTGTTTTTGCTCGACTAGGCATGCGCATCCCACAAAACCTGCGCATGCGCATCCCACAAAACCTCGCACGTGTTTTTACTCGACTAGCCTGCGGGATGCATCCCCTCGCACGTGTTTTTACTCGACTAGCCTGCGGGATGCATCCTCTCGCACGTGTTTTTACTCGACTAGCCTGCGGGATGCATCGTCTCGCACGTGTTTTTGCTCGACTAGCCTGCGGGATGCATCCTCTCGCACGTGTTTTTACTCGACTAGCCTGCGGGATTCATCCTCTCGCACGTGTTTTTACTCGACTAGCCTGCGGGATGCTTCCTCTCGCACGTGTTTTTGCTCGACTAGCCATGCGCATCCCACAAAACCTGCGCATGCGCATCCCACAAAACCTCGCACGTGTTTTTACTCGACTAGCCTGCGGGATGCATCCTCTCGCACGTGTTTTTACTCGACTAGCCTGCGGGATGCATCCTCTCGCACGTGTTTTTACTCGACTAGCCTGCAGGATGCATCCTCTCGCACGTGTTTTTACTCGACTAGCCTGCGGGATGCATCCTCTCGCACGTGTTTTTGCTCGACTAGCCATGCGCATCCCAAAAAACCTGCGCATGCGCATCCCACAAAACCTGCGCATGCGCATCCCACAAAACCTCGCACGTGTTTTTACTCGACTAGCCTGCGGGATGCATCCTCTCGCACGTGTTTTTACTCGACTAGCCTGCGGGATGCATCCTCTCGCACGTGTTTTTACTCGACTAGCCTGCGGGATGCATCCTCTCGCACGTGTTTTTGCTCGACTAGCCTGCGGGATGCATCCTCTCGCACGTGTTTTTGCTCGACTAGGCATGCGCATCCCAAAAAACCTGCGCATGCGCATCCCACAAAACCTGCGCATGCGCATCCCACAAAACCTCGCACGTGTTTTTACTCGACTAGACTGCGGGATGCATCCTCTCGCACGTGTTTTTACTCGACTAGCCTGCGGGATGCATCCTCTCGCACGTGTTTTTACTCGACTAGCCTGCGGGATGCATTGTCTCGCACGTGTTTTTGCTCGACTAGCCTGCGGGATGCATCCTCTCGCACGTGTTTTTGCTCGACTAGCCTTGCGCATCCCAAAAAACCTGCGCATGCGCATCCCACAAAACCTCGCACGTGTTTTTACTCGACTAGCCTGCGGGATGCATCCTCTCGCACGTGTTTTTACTCGACTAGAATGCGGGATGCATCCTCTCGCACGTGTTTTTACTCGACTAGCCTGCAGGATGCATCCTCTCGCACGTGTTTTTACTCGACTAGCCTGCGGGATGCATCCTCTCGCACGTGTTTTTGCTCGACTAGCCATGCGCATCCCAAAAAACCTGCGCATGCGCATCCCACAAAACCTGCGCATGCGCATCCCACAAAACCTCGCACGTGTTTTTACTCGACTAGCCTGCGGGATGCATCCTCTCGCACGTGTTTTTACTCGACTAGCCTGCGGGATGCATCCTCTCGCACGTGTTTTTGCTCGACTAGCCTTGCGCATCCCAAAAAACCTGCGCATGTGCATCCCACAAAACCTCGCACGTGTTTTTACTCGACTAGCCTGCGGGATGCATCCTCTCGCACGTGTTTTTACTCGACTAGAATGCGGGATGCATCCTCTCGCACGTGTTTTTGCTCGACTAGCCATGCGCATCCCATAAAACCTGCGCATGCGCATCCCACAAAACCTGCGCATGCGTATCCCACAAAACCTCGCACGTGTTTTTACTCGACTAGCCTGCGGGATGCATCCTCTCGCACGTGTTTTTACTCGACTAGCCTGCGGGATGCATCCTCTCGCACGTGTTTTTACTCGACTAGCCTGCAGGATGCATCCTTTCGCACGTGTTTTTACTCGACTAGCCTGCGGGATGCATCCTCTCGCACGTGTTTTTGCTCGACTAGCCATGCGCATCCCAAAAAACCTGCGCATGCGCATCCCACAAAACCTCGCACGTGTTTTTACTCGACTAGCCTGCGGGATGCATCCTCTCGCACGTGTTTTTACTCGACTAGCCTGCGGGATGCATCCTCTCGCACGTGTTTTTACTCGACTAGCCTGCGGGATGCATCCTCTCGCACGTGTTTTTGCTCGACTAGGCATGCGCATCCCACAAAACCTGCGCATGCGCATCCCACAAAACCTCGCACGTGTTTTTACTCGACTAGCCTGCGGGGTGCATCCCCTCGCACGTGTTTTTACTCGACTAGCCTGCGGGATGCATCCTCTCGCACGTGTTTTTACTCGACTAGCCTGCGGGATGCATCGTCTCGCACGTGTTTGTGCTCGACTAGCCTGCGGGATGCATCCTCTCGCACGTGTTTTTACTCGACTAGCCTGCGGGATGCATCCTCTCGCACGTGTTTTTGCTCGACTAGCCTGCGGGATGCATCCTCTCGCACGTGTTTTTGCTCGACTAGCCTGCGGGATGCATCCTCTCGCACGTGTTTTTACTCGACTAGCCTGCGGGATGCATCCTATCGCACGTGTTTTTACTCGACTACCCTGCGGGATGCATCCTCTCGCACGTGTTTTTGCTCGACTAGCCATGCGCATCCCAAAAAACCTGCGCATGCGCATCCCACAAAACCTGCGTATGCGCATCCCACAAAACCTCGCACGTGTTTTTACTCGACTACCCTGCGGGATGCATCTCGCACGTGTTTTTGCTCGACTAGCCATGCGCATCCCAAAAAACCTGCGCATGCGCACCCAAAAAACCTGCGCATGCGCATCCCACAAAACCTGCGCATGCGCATCCCACAAAACCTCGCACGTGTTTTTACTCGACTAGCCTGCGGGATGCATCCTCTCGCACGTGTTTTTACTCGACTAGCCTGCGGGATGCATCCTCTCGCACGTGGTTTTGCTCGACTAGCCATGCGCATCCCAAAAAACCTGCGCATGCGCATCCCATAAAATCTGCGCATGCGCATCCCACAAAACCTGCGCATGCGCATCCCACAAAACCTCGCACGTGTTTGTGCTCGACTAGCCTGCGGGATGCATCCTTTCGCACGTGTTTTTACTCGACTAGCCTGCGGGATGCATCCTCTCGCACGTGTTTTTGCTCGACTAGCCTGCGGGATGCATCCTCTCGCACGTGTTTGTGCTCGACTAGCCTGCGGGATGCATCCTCTCGCACGTGTTTTTACTCGACTAGCCTGCGGGATGCATCATCTCGCACGTGTTTTTGCTCGACTAGCCTGCGGGATGCATCCTCTCGCACGTGTTTTTGCTCGACTAGCCTGCGGGATGCATCCTCTCGCACGTGTTTTTACTCGACTAGCCTGCGGGATGCATCCTCTCGCACGTGTTTTTACTCGACTACCCTGCGGGATGCATCCTCTCGCACGTGTTTTTGCTCGACTAGCCATGCGCATCCCAAAAAACCTGCGCATGCGCATCCCAAAAAACCTGCGCATGCGCATCCCACAAAACCTGCGTATGCGCATCCCACAAAACCTCGCACGTGTTTTTACTCGACTAGCCTGCGGGATGCATCCTCTCGCACGTGTTTTTACTCGACTAGCCTGCGGGATGCATCCTCTCGCACGTGTTTTTGGTCGACTAGCCATGCGCATCCCAAAAAACCTGCACATGCGCATCCCAAAAAACCTGCGCATGCGCATCCCACAAATCCTGCGCATGCGCATCCCACAAAACCTCGCACGTGTTTTTACTCGACTAGCCTGCGGGATGCATCCTCTCGCACGTGTTTTTGCTCGACTAGCCATGCGCATCCCAAAAAACCTGCGCATGCGCATCCCACAAAACCTGCGCATGCGCATCCCACAAAACCTCGCACGTGTTTTTACTCGACTAGCCTGCGGGATGCATCCTCTCGCACGTGTTTTTACTCGACTAGAATGCGGGATGCATCCTCTCGCACGTGTTTTTACTCGACTAGCCTGCGGGATGCATCCTCTCGCACGTGTTTTTGCTCGACTAGCCTGCGGGATGCATCCTCTCGCACGTGTTTTTGCTCGACTAGGCATGCGCATCCCAAAAAACCTGCGCATGCGCATCCCACAAAACCTGCGCATGCGCATCCCACAAAACCTCGCACGTGTTTTTACTCGACTAGCCTGCGGGATGCATCCTCTCGCACGTGTTTTTACTCGACTAGCCTGCGGGATGCATCCTCTCGCACGTGTTTTTACTCGACTAGCCTGCGGGATGCATCGTCTCGCACGTGTTTTTGCTCGACTAGCCTGCGGGATGCATCCTCTCGCACGTGTTTTTACTCGACTAGCCTGCGGGATTCATCCTCTCGCACGTCTTTTTACTCGACTAGCCTGCGGGATGCTTCCTCTCGCACGTGTTTTTGCTCGACTAGCCATGCGCATCCCACAAAACCTGCGCATGCGCATCCCACAAAACCTCGCACGTGTTTTTACTCGACTAGCCTGCGGGATGCATCCTCTCGCACGTGTTTTTACTCGAGTAGCCTGCGGGATGCATCCTCTCGCACGTGTTTTTACTCGACTAGCCTGCAGGATGCATCCTCTCGCACGTGTTTTTACTCGACTAGCCTACGGGATGCATCGTCTCGCACGTGTTTTTGCTCGACTAGCCTGCGGGATGCATCCTCTCGCACGTGTTTTTACTCGACTAGCCTGCGGGATTCATCCTCTCGCACGTGTTTTTACTCGACTAGCCTGCGGGATTCATCCTCTCGCACGTGTTTTTACTCGACTAGCCTGCGGGATGCTTCCTCTCGCACGTGTTTTTGCTCGACTAGCCATGCGCATCCCACAAAACCTGCGCATGCGCATCCCACAAAACCTCGCACGTGTTTTTACTCGACTAGCCTGCGGGATGCATCCTCTCGCACGTGTTTTTACTCGACTAGCCTGCGGGATGCATCCTCTCGCACGTGTTTTTACTCGACTAGCCTGCAGGATGCATCCTCTCGCACGTGTTTTTACTCGACCAGCCTGCGGGATGCATCCTCTCGCACGTGTTTTTGCTCGACTAGCCATGCGCATCCCAAAAAACCTGCGCATGCGCATCCCACAAAACCTGCGCATGCGCATCCCACAAAACCTCGCACGTGTTTTTACTCGACTAGCCTGCGGGATGCATCCTCTCGCACGTGTTTTTACTCGACTAGCCTGCGGGATGCATCCTCTCGCACGTGTTTTTACTCGACTAGCCTGCGGGATGCATCCTCTCGCACGTGTTTTTGCTCGACTAGCCTGCGGGATGCATCCTCTCGCACGTGTTTTTGCTCGACTAGGCATGCGCATCCCAAAAAACCTGCGCATGCGCATCCCACAAAACCTGCGCATGCGCATCCCACAAAACCTCGCACGTGTTTTTACTCGACTAGACTGCGGGATGCATCCTCTCGCACGTGTTTTTACTCGACTAGCCTGCGGGATGCATCCTCTCGCACGTGTTTTTACTCGACTAGCCTGCGGGATGCATTGTCTCGCACGTGTTTTTGCTCGACTAGCCTGCGGGATGCATCCTCTCGCACGTGTTTTTGCTCGACTAGCCTTGCGCATCCCAAAAAACCTGCGCATGCGCAACCCAAAAAACATGCGCATGCGCATCCCACAAAACCTCGCACGTGTTTTTACTCGACTAGCCTGCGGGATGCATCCTCTCGCACGTGTTTCTACTCGACTAGCCTGCGGGATGCATCCTCTCGCACGTGTTTTTACTCGACTAGCCTGCGGGATGCATCGTCTCGCACGTGTTTTTACTCGACTAGCCTGCGGGATGCATCCTCTCGCACGTGTTTTTGCTCGACTAGCCTTGCGCATCCCAAAAAACCTGCGCATGCGCATCCCAAAAAATCTGCGCATGCGCATCCCACAAAACCTGCGCATGCGCATCCCACAAAACCTCGCACGTGTTTGTGCTCGACTAGCCTGCGGGATGCATCCTTTCGCACGTGTTTTTACTCGACTAGCCTGCGGGATGCATCCTCTCGCACGTGTTTTTGCTCGACTTCCCTGCGGGATGCATCCTCTCGCCCGTGTTTGTGCTCGACTAGCCTGCGGGATGCATCCTCTCGCACGTGTTTTTACTCGACTAGCCTGCGGGATGCATCGTCTCGCACGTGTTTTTGCTCGACTAGCCATGCGCATCCCAAAAAACCTGCGCATGCGCATCCCACAAAACCTCGCACGTGTTTTTACTCGACTAGCCTGCGGGATGCATCCTCTCGCACGTGTTTTTACTCGACTAGCCTGCGGGATGCATCCTCTCGCACGTGTTTTTACTCGACTAGCCTGCAGGATGCATCCTCTCGCACGTGTTTTTACTCGACTAGCCTGCGGGATGCATCGTCTCGCACGTGTTTTTGCTCGACTAGCCTGCGGGATGCATCCTCTCGCACGTGTTTTTACTCGACTAGCCTGCGGGATTCATCCTCTCGCACGTGTTTTTACTCGACTAGCCTGCGGGATTCATCCTCTCGCACGTGTTTTTACTCGACTAGCCTGCGGGATGCTTCCTCTCGCACGTGTTTTTGCTCGACTAGCCATGCGCATCCCACAAAACCTGCGCATGCGCATCCCACAAAACCTCGCACGTGTTTTTACTCGACTAGCCTGCGGGATGCATCCTCTCGCACGTGTTTTTACTCGACTAGCCTGCGGGATGCATCCTCTCGCACGTGTTTTTACTCGACTAGCCTGCAGGATGCATCCTCTCGCACGTGTTTTTACTCGACTAGCCTGCGGGATGCATCCTCTCGCACGTGTTTTTGCTCGACTAGCCATGCGCATCCCAAAAAACCTGCGCATGCGCATCCCACAAAACCTGCGCATGGGCATCCCACAAAACCTCGCACGTGTTTTTACTCGACTAGCCTGCGGGATGCATCCTCTCGCACGTGTTTCTACTCGACTAGCCTGCGGGATGCATCCTCTCGCACGTGTTTTTACTCGACTAGCCTGCGGGATGCATCCTCTCGCACGTGTTTTTGCTCGACTAGCCATGCGCATCCCAAAAAACCTGCGCATGCGCATCCCATAAAATCTGCGCATGCGCATCCCACAAAACCTGCGCATGCGCATCCCACAAAACCTCGCACGTGTTTGTGCTCGACTAGCCTGCGGGATGCATCCTTTCGCACGTGTTTTTACTCGACTAGCCTGCGGGATGCATCCTCTCGCACGTGTTTTTGCTCGACTAGCCTGCGGGATGCATCCTCTCGCACGTGTTTTTGCTCGGCTAGCCTGCGGGATGCATCCTCTCGCACGTGTTTTTACTCGACTACCCTGCGGGATGCATCCTCTCGCACGTGTTTTTGCTCGACTAGCCATGCGCATCCCAAAAAACCTGCGCATGCGCATCCCAAAAAACCTGCGCATGCGCATCCCACAAAACCTGCGCATGCGCATCCCACAAAACCTGCGCATGCGCATCCCACAAAACCTCGCACGTGTTTTTACTCGACTAGCCTGCGGGATGCATCCTCTCGCACGTGTTTTTACTCGACTAGCCTGCGGGATGCATCCTCTCGCACGTGTTTTTGCTCGACTAGCCATGCGCATCCCAAAAAACCTGCGCATGCGCATCCCATAAAATCTGCGCATGCGCATCCCACAAAACCTGCGCATGCGCATCCCACAAAACCTCGCACGTGTTTGTGCTCGACTAGCCTGCGGGATGCATCCTTTCGCACGTGTTTTTACTCGACTAGCCTGCGGGATGCATCCTCTCGCACGTGTTTTTGCTCGACTAGCCTGCGGGATGCATCCTCTCGCACGTGTTTGTGCTCGACTAGCCTGCGGGATGCATCCTCTCGCACGTGTTTTTACTCGACTAGCCTGCGGGATGCATCCTCTCGCACGTGTTTTTACTCGACTACCCTGCGGGATGCATCCTCTCGCACGTGTTTTTGCTCGACTAGGCATGCGCATCCCAAAAAACCTGCGCATGCGCATCAAACAAAACCTGCGCATGCGCATCCCACAAAACCTCGCACGTGTTTTTACTCGACTAGCCTGCGGGATGCATCCTCTCGCACGTGTTTTTGCTCGACTAGCCTGCGGGATGCATCCTCTCGCACGTGTTTTTACTCGACTAGCCTGCGGGATTCATCCTCTCGCACGTGTTTTTACTCGACTAGCCTGCGGGATGCTTCCTCTCGCACGTGTTTTTGCTCGACTAGCCATGCGCATCCCACAAAACCTGCGCATGCGCATCCCACAAAACCTCGCACGTGTTTTTACTCGACTAGCCTGCGGGATGCATCCTCTCGCACGTGTTTTTACTCGACTAGCCTGCGGGATGCATCCTCTCGCACGTGTTTTTACTCGACTAGCCTGCAGGATGCATCCTCTCGCACGTGTTTTTACTCGACTAGCCTGCGGGATGCATCGTCTCGCACGTGTTTTTGCTCGACTAGCCTGCGGGATGCATCCTCTCGCACGTGTTTTTACTCGACTAGCCTGCGGGATTCATCCTCTCGCACGTGTTTTTACTCGACTAGCCTGCGGGATGCTTCCTCTCGCACGTGTTTTTGCTCGACTAGCCATGCGCATCCCACAAAACCTGCGCATGCGCATCCCACAAAACCTCGCACGTGTTTTTACTCGACTAGCCTGCGGGATGCATCCTCTCGCACGTGTTTTTACTCGACTAGCCTGCGGGATGCATCCTCTCGCACGTGTTTTTACTCGACTAGCCTGCGGGATGCATCCTCTCGCACGTGTTTTTGCTCGACTAGCCTGCGGGATGCATCCTCTCGCACGTGTTTTTGCTCGACTAGGCATGCGCATCCCAAAAAACCTGCGCATGCGCATCCCACAAAACCTGCGCATGCGCATCCCACAAAACCTCGCACGTGTTTTTACTCGACTAGACTGCGGGATGCATCCTCTCGCACGTGTTTTTACTCGACTAGCCTGCGGGATGCATCCTCTCGCACGTGTTTTTACTCGACTAGCCTGCGGGATGCATTGTCTCGCACGTGTTTTTGCTCGACTAGCCTGCGGGATGCATCCTCTCGCACGTGTTTTTGCTCGACTAGCCTTGCGCATCCCAAAAAACCTGCGCATGCGCAACCCAAAAAACCTGCGCATGCGCATCCCACAAAACCTCGCACGTGTTTTTACTCGACTAGCCTGCGGGTTGCATCCTCTCGCACGTGTTTCTACTCGACTAGCCTGCGGGATGCATCCTCTCGCACGTGTTTTTACTCGACTAGCCTGCGGGATGCATCGTCTCGCACGTGTTTTTACTCGACTAGCCTGCGGGATGCATCCTCTCGCACGTGTTTTTGCTCGACTAGCCTTGCGCATCCCAAAAAACCTGCGCATGCGCATCCCAAAAAATCTGCGCATGCGCATCCCACAAAACCTGCGCATGCGCATCCCACAAAACCTCGCACGTGTTTGTGCTCGACTAGCCTGCGGGATGCATCCTTTCGCACGTGTTTTTACTCGACTAGCCTGCGGGATGCATCCTCTCGCACGTGTTTTTGCTCGACTTCCCTGCGGGATGCATCCTCTCGCACGTGTTTGTGCTCGACTAGCCTGCGGGATGCATCCTCTCGCACGTGTTTTTACTCGACTAGCCTGCGGGATGCATCCTCTCGCACGTGTTTTTGCTCGACTAGCCTGCGGGATGCATCCTCTCGCACGTGTTTTTGCTCGACTAGCCTGCGGGATGCATCCTCTCGCACGTGTTTTTACTCGACTAGCCTGCGGGATGCATCCTATCGCACGTGTTTTTACTCGACTACCCGGCGGGATGCATCCTCTCGCACGTGTTTTTACTCGACTAGCCTGCGGGATGCATCGTCTCGCACGTGTTTTTACTCGACTAGCCTGCGGGATGCATCCTCTCGCACGTGTTTTTGCTCGACTAGCCTTGCGCATCCCAAAAAACCTGCGCATGCGCACCCAAAAAACCTGCGCATGCGCATCCCACAAAACCTGCGCATGCGCATCCCACAAAACCTGCGCATGCGCATCCCACAAAACCTCGCGCGTGTTTTTACTCGACTAGCCTGCGGGATGCATCCTCTCGCACGTGTTTTTACTCGACTAGCCTGCGGGATGCATCCTCTCGCACGTGTTTTTGCTCGACTAGCCATGCGCATCCCAAAAAACCTGCACATGCGCATCCCAAAAAACCTGCGCATGCGCATCCCACAAAACCTGCGCATGCGCATCCCACAAAACCTCGCACGTGTTTTTACTCGACTAGCCTGCGGGATGCATCCTCTCGCACGTGTTTTTGCTCGGCTAGCCTGCGGGATGCATCCTCTCGCACGTGTTTTTACTCGACTACCCTGCGGGATGCATCCTCTCGCACGTGTTTTTGCTCGACTAGCCATGCGCATCCCAAAAAACCTGCGCATGCGCATCCCAAAAAACCTGCGCATGCGCATCCCACAAAACCTGCGCATGCGCATCCCACAAAACCTCGCACGTGTTTTTACTCGACTAGCCTGCGGGATGCATCCTCTCGCACGTGTTTTTACTCGACTAGCCTGCGGGATGCATCCTCTCGCACGTGTTTTTGCTCGACTAGCCATGCGCATCCCAAAAAACCTGCGCATGCGCATCCCATAAAATCTGCGCATGCGCATCCCACAAAACCTGCGCATGCGCATCCCACAAAACCTCGCACGTGTTTGTGCTCGACTAGCCTGCGGAATGCATCCTTTCGCACGTGTTTTTACTCGACTAGCCTGCGGGATGCATCCTCTCGCACGTGTTTTTGCTCGACTAGCCTGCGGGATGCATCCTCTCGCACGTGTTTGTGCTCGACTAGCCTGCGGGATGCATCCTCTCGCACGTGTTTTTACTCGACTAGCCTGCGGGATGCATCCTCTCGCACGTGTTTTTGCTCGACTAGCCTGCGGGATGCATCCTCTCGCACGTGTTTTTGCTCGACTAGCCTGCGGGATGCATCCTCTCGCACGTGTTTTTACTCGACTAGCCTGCGGGATGCATCCTCTCGCACGTGTTTTTACTCGACTACCCTGCGGGATGCATCCTCTCGCACGTGTTTTTGCTCGACTAGCCATGCGCATCCCAAAAAACCTGCGCATGCGCATCCCAAAAAACCTGCGCATGCGCATCCCACAAAACCTGCGTATGCGCATCCCACAAAACCTCGCACGTGTTTTTACTCGACTAGCCTGCGGGATGCATCCTCTCGCACGTGTTTTTACTCGACTAGCCTGCGGGATGCATCCTCTCGCACGTGTTTTTGGTCGACTAGCCATGCGCATCCCAAAAAACCTGCACATGCGCATCCCAAAAAACCTGCGCATGCGCATCCCACAAATCCTGCGCATGCGCATCCCACAAAACCTCGCACGTGTTTTTACTCGACTAGCCTGCGGGATGCATCCTCTCGCACGTGTTTTTGCTCGGCTAGCCTGCGGGATGCATCCTCTCGCACGTGTTTTTGCTCGACTAGCCATGCGCATCCCAAAAAACCTGCGCATGCGCATCCCACAAAACCTGCGCATGCGCATCCCACAAAACCTCGCACGTGTTTTTACTCGACTAGCCTGCGGGATGCATCCTCTCGCACGTGTTTTTACTCGACTAGAATGCGGGATGCATCCTCTCGCACGTGTTTTTGCTCGACTAGCCATGCGCATCCCATAAAACCTGCGCATGCGCATCCCACAAAACCTGCGCATGCGTATCCCACAAAACCTCGCACGTGTTTTTACTCGACTAGCCTGCGGGATGCATCCTCTCGCACGTGTTTTTACTAGACTAGCCTGCGGGATGCATCCTCTCGCACGTGTTTTTACTCGACTAGCCTGCAGGATGCATCCTCTCGCACGTGTTTTTGCTCGACTAGCCTGCGGGATGCATCCTCTCGCACGTGTTTTTACTCGACTAGCCTGCGGGATTCATCCTCTCGCACGTGTTTTTACTCGACTAGCCTGCGGGATGCTTCCTCTCGCACGTGTTTTTGCTCGACTAGCCATGCGCATCCCACAAAACCTGCGCATGCGCATCCCACAAAACCTCGCACGTGTTTTTACTCGACTAGCCTGCGGGATGCATCCTCTCGCACGTGTTTTTACTCGACTAGCCTGCGGGATGCATCCTCTCGCACGTGTTTTTACTCGACTAGCCTGCAGGATGCATCCTCTCGCACGTGTTTTTACTCGACTAGCCTGCGGGATGCATCGTCTCGCACGTGTTTTTGCTCGACTAGCCTGCGGGATGCATCCTCTCGCACGTGTTTTTACTCGACTAGCCTGCGGGATTCATCCTCTCGCACGTGTTTTTACTCGACTAGCCTGCGGGATTCATCCTCTCGCACGTGTTTTTACTCGACTAGCCTGCGGGATGCTTCCTCTCGCACGTGTTTTTGCTCGACTAGCCATGCGCATCCCACAAAACCTGCGCATGCGCATCCCACAAAACCTCGCACGTGTTTTTACTCGACTAGCCTGCGGGATGCATCCTCTCGCACGTGTTTTTACTCGACTAGCCATGCGCATCCCAAAAAACCTGCGCATGCGCATCCCATAAAATCTGCGCATGCGCATCCCACAAAACCTGCGCATGCGCATCCCACAAAACCTCGCACGTGTTTGTGCTCGACTAGCCTGCGGGATGCATCCTCTCGCACGTGTTTTTGGTCGACTAGCCATGCGCATCCCAAAAAACCTGCACATGCGCATCCCAAAAAACCTGCGCATGCGCATCCCACAAATCCTGCGCATGCGCATCCCACAAAACCTCGCACGTGTTTTTACTCGACTAGCCTGCGGGATGCATCCTCTCGCACGTGTTTTTACTCGACTAGAATGCGGGATGCATCCTCTCGCACGTGTTTTTGCTCGACTAGCCATGCGCATCCCATAAAACCTGCGCATGCGCATCCCACAAAACCTGCGCATGCGTATCCCACAAAACCTCGCACGTGTTTTTACTCGACTAGCCTGCGGGATGCATCCTCTCGCACGTGTTTTTACTAGACTAGCCTGCGGGATGCATCCTCTCGCACGTGTTTTTACTCGACTAGCCTGCAGGATGCATCCTCTCGCACGTGTTTTTACTCGACTAGCCTGCGGGATGCATCGTCTCGCACGTGTTTTTGCTCGACTAGCCTGCGGGATGCATCCTCTCGCACGTGTTTTTACTCGACTAGCCTGCGGGATTCATCCTCTCGCACGTGTTTTTACTCGACTAGCCTGCGGGATGCTTCCTCTCGCACGTGTTTTTGCTCGACTAGCCATGCGCATCCCACAAAACCTGCGCATGCGCATCCCACAAAACCTCGCACGTGTTTTTACTCGACTAGCCTGCGGGATGCATCCTCTCGCACGTGTTTTTACTCGACTAGCCTGCGGGATGCATCCTCTCGCACGTGTTTTTACTCGACTAGCCTGCAGGATGCATCCTCTCGCACGTGTTTTTACTCGACTAGCCTGCGGGATGCATCGTCTCGCACGTGTTTTTGCTCGACTAGCCTGCGGGATGCATCCTCTCGCACGTGTTTTTACTCGACTAGCCTGCGGGATTCATCCTCTCGCACGTGTTTTTACTCGACTAGCCTGCGGGATTCATCCTCTCGCACGTGTTTTTACTCGACTAGCCTGCGGGATGCTTCCTCTCGCACGTGTTTTTGCTCGACTAGCCATGCGCATCCCACAAAACCTGCGCATGCGCATCCCACAAAACCTCGCACGTGTTTTTACTCGACTAGCCTGCGGGATGCATCCTCTCGCACGTGTTTTTACTCGACTAGCCTGCGGGATGCATCCTCTCGCACGTGTTTTTACTCGACTAGCCTGCGGGATGCATCCTCTCGCACGTGTTTTTGCTCGACTAGCCTGCGGGATGCATCCTCTCGCACGTGTTTTTGCTCGACTAGCCATGCGCATCCCAAAAAACCTGCGCATGCGCATCCCACAAAACCTGCGCATGCGCATCCCACAAAACCTCGCACGTGTTTTTACTCGACTAGACTGCGGGATGCATCCTCTCGCACGTGTTTTTACTCGACTAGCCTGCGGGATGCATCCTCTCGCACGTGTTTTTACTCGACTAGCCTGCGGGATGCATTGTCTCGCACGTGTTTTTGCTCGACTAGCCTGCGGGATGCATTGTCTCGCACGTGTTTTTGCTCGACTAGCCTTGCGCATCCCAAAAAACCTGCGCATGCGCAACCCAAAAAACCTGCGCATGCGCATCCCACAAAACCTCGCACGTGTTTTTACTCGACTAGCCTGCGGGATGCATCCTCTCGCACGTGTTTCTACTCGACTAGCCTCCGGGATGCATCCTCTCGCACGTGTTTTTACTCGACTAGCCTGCGGGATGCATCGTCTCGCACGTGTTTTTACTCGACTAGCCTGCGGGATGCATCCTCTCGCACGTGTTTTTGCTCGACTAGCCTTGCGCATCCCAAAAAACCTGCGCATGCGCATCCCAAAAAATCTGCGCATGCGCATCCCACAAAACCTGCGCATGCGCATCCCACAAAACCTCGCACGTGTTTGTGCTCGACTAGCCTGCGGGATGCATCCTTTCGCACGTGTTTTTACTCGACTAGCCTGCGGGATGCATCCTCTCGCACGTGTTTTTGCTCGACTTCCCTGCGGGATGCATCCTCTCGCACGTGTTTGTGCTCGACTAGCCTGCGGGATGCATCCTCTCGCACGTGTTTTTACTCGACTAGCCTGCGGGATGCATCCTCTCGCACGTGTTTTTGCTCGACTAGCCTGCGGGATGCATCCTCTCGCACGTGTTTTTGCTCGACTAGCCTGCGGGATGCATCCTCTCGCACGTGTTTTTGCTCGACTAGCCATGCGCATCCCAAAAAACCTGCGCATGCGCATCCCATAAAATCTGCGCATGCGCATCCCACAAAACCTGCGCATGCGCATCCCACAAAACCTCGCACGTGTTTGTGCTCGACTAGCCTGCGGGATGCATCCTTTCGCACGTGTTTTTACTCGACTAGCCTGCGGGATGCATCCTCTCGCACGTGTTTTTGCTCGACTTCCCTGCGGGATGCATCCTCTCGCACGTGTTTGTGCTCGACTAGCCTGCGGGATGCATCCTCTCGCACGTGTTTTTACTCGACTAGCCTGCGGGATGCATCCTCTCGCACGTGTTTTTGCTCGACTAGCCTGCGGGATGCATCCTCTCGCACGTGTTTTTACTCGACTAGCCTGCGGGATGCATTGTCTCGCACGTGTTTTTGCTCGACTAGCCTGCGGGATGCATTGTCTCGCACGTGTTTTTGCTCGACTAGCCTTGTGCATCCCAAAAAACCTGCGCATGCGCAACCCAAAAAACCTGCGCATGCGCATCCCACAAAACCTCGCACGTGTTTTTACTCGACTAGCCTGCGGGATGCATCCTCTCGCACGTGTTTCTACTCGACTAGCCTGCGGGATGCATCCTCTCGCACGTGTTTTTACTCGACTAGCCTGCGGGATGCATCCTCTCGCACGTGTTTTTACTCGACTACCCTGCGGGATGCATCCTCTCGCACGTGTTTTTGCTCGACTAGCCATGCGCATCCCAAAAAACCTGCGCATGCGCATCCCAAAAAACCTGCGCATGCGCATCCCACAAAACCTGCGTATGCGCATCCCACAAAACCTCGCACGTGTTTTTGCTCGACTAGCCTGCGGGATGCATTGTCTCGCACGTGTTTTTGCTCGACTAGCCTTGCGCATCCCAAAAAACCTGCGCATGCGCAACCCAAAAAACCTGCGCATGCGCATCCCACAAAACCTCGCACGTGTTTTTACTCGACTAGCCTGCGGGATGCATCCTCTCGCACGTGTTTCTACTCGACTAGCCTCCGGGATGCATCCTCTCGCACGTGTTTTTACTCGACTAGCCTGCGGGATGCATCGTCTCGCACGTGTTTTTACTCGACTAGCCTGCGGGATGCATCCTCTCGCACGTGTTTTTGCTCGACTAGCCTTGCGCATCCCAAAAAACCTGCGCATGCGCATCCCAAAAAATCTGCGCATGCGCATCCCACAAAACCTGCGCATGCGCATCCCACAAAACCTCGCACGTGTTTGTGCTCGACTAGCCTGCGGGATGCATCCTTTCGCACGTGTTTTTACTCGACTAGCCTGCGGGATGCATCCTCTCGCACGTGTTTTTGCTCGACTTCCCTGCGGGATGCATCCTCTCGCACGTGTTTGTGCTCGACTAGCCTGCGGGATGCATCCTCTCGCACGTGTTTTTACTCGACTAGCCTGCGGGATGCATCCTCTCGCACGTGTTTTTGCTCGACTAGCCTGCGGGATGCATCCTCTCGCACGTGTTTTTGCTCGACTAGCCTGCGGGATGCATCCTCTCGCACGTGTTTTTACTCGACTAGCCTGCGGGATGCATCCTCTCGCACGTGTTTTTACTCGACTACCCTGCGGGATGCATCCTCTCGCACGTGTTTTTGCTCGACTAGCCATGCGCATCCCAAAAAACCTGCGCATGCGCATCCCAAAAAACCTGCGCATGCGCATCCCACAAAACCTGCGTATGCGCATCCCACAAAACCTCGCACGTGTTTTTACTCGACTAGCCTGCGGGATGCATCCTCTCGCACGTGTTTTTACTCGACTAGCCTGCGGGATGCATCCTCTCGCACGTGTTTTTGGTCGACTAGCCATGCGCATCCCAAAAAACCTGCACATGCGCATCCCAAAAAACCTGCGCATGCGCATCCCACAAATCCTGCGCATGCGCATCCCACAAAACCTCGCACGTGTTTTTACTCGACTAGCCTGCGGGATGCATCCTCTCGCACGTGTTTTTGCTCGGCTAGCCTGCGGGATGCATCCTCTCGCACGTGTTTTTGCTCGACTAGCCATGCGCATCCCAAAAAACCTGCGCATGCGCATCCCACAAAACCTGCGCATGCGCATCCCACAAAACCTCGCACGTGTTTTTACTCGACTAGCCTGCGGGATGCATCCTCTCGCACGTGTTTTTACTCGACTAGAATGCGGGATGCATCCTCTCGCACGTGTTTTTGCTCGACTAGCCATGCGCATCCCATAAAACCTGCGCATGCGCATCCCACAAAACCTGCGCATGCGTATCCCACAAAACCTCGCACGTGTTTTTACTCGACTAGCCTGCGGGATGCATCCTCTCGCACGTGTTTTTACTAGACTAGCCTGCGGGATGCATCCTCTCGCACGTGTTTTTACTCGACTAGCCTGCAGGATGCATCCTCTCGCACGTGTTTTTACTCGACTAGCCTGCGGGATGCATCGTCTCGCACGTGTTTTTGCTCGACTAGCCTGCGGGATGCATCCTCTCGCACGTGTTT
Source organism: Lasioglossum baleicum (assembly GCF_051020765.1). Taxonomy (NCBI): domain Eukaryota; kingdom Metazoa; phylum Arthropoda; class Insecta; order Hymenoptera; family Halictidae; genus Lasioglossum; species Lasioglossum baleicum. The sequence goes on along the minus strand of NW_027469456.1, from coordinate 3,998 downwards.
TTACTCGACTAGACTGCGGGATGCATCCTCTCGCACGTGTTTTTACTCGACTAGAATGCGGGATGCATCCTCTCGCACGTGTTTTTGCTCGACTAGCCATGCGCATCCCATAAAACCTGCGCATGCGCATCCCACAAAACCTGCGCATGCGCATCCCACAAAACCTCGCACGTGTTTTTACTCGACTAGACTGCGGGATGCATCCTCTCGCACGTGTTTTTACTCGACTAGCCTGCGGGATGCATCCTCTCGCACGTGTTTTTACTCGACTAGCCTCCGGGATGCATTGTCTCGCACGTGTTTTTGCTCGACTAGCCTGCGGGATGCATTGTCTCGCACGTGTTTTTGCTCGACTAGCCTTGCGCATCCCAAAAAACCTGCGCATGCGCATCCCACAAAACCTCGCACGTGTTTTTACTCGACTAGCCTGCGGGATGCATCCTCTCGCACGTGTTTCTACTCGACTAGCCTGCGGGATGCATCCTCTCGCACGTGTTTTTACTCGACTAGCCTGCGGGATGCATCGTCTCGCACGTGTTTTTACTCGACTAGCCTGCGGGATGCATCCTCTCGCACGTGTTTTTGCTCGACTAGCCTTGCGCATCCCAAAAAACCTGCGCATGCGCATCCCAAAAAATCTGCGCATGCGCATCCCACAAAACCTGCGCATGCGCATCCCACAAAACCTCGCACGTGTTTGTGCTCGACTAGCCTGCGGGATGCATCCTCTCGCACGTGTTTTTACTCGACTAGCCTGCGGGATGCATCCTCTCGCACGTGTTTTTGCTCGACTAGCCTGCGGGATGCATCCTCTCGCACGTGTTTTTGCTCGACTAGCCTGCGGGATGCATCCTCTCGCACGTGTTTTTACTCGACTAGCCTGCGGGATGCATCCTATCGCACGTGTTTTTACTCGACTACCCTGCGGGATGCATCCTCTCGCACGTGTTTTTGCTCGACTAGCCATGCGCATCCCAAAAAACCTGCGCATGCGCATCCCACAAAACCTGCGTATGCGCATCCCACAAAACCTCGCACGTGTTTTTACTCGACTACCCTGCGGGATGCATCTCGCACGTGTTTTTGCTCGACTAGCCATGCGCATCCCAAAAAACCTGCGCATGCGCATCCCAAAAAACCTGCGCATGCGCACCCAAAAAACCTGCGCATGCGCATCCCACAAAACCTCGCACGTGTTTTTACTCGACTAGCCTGCGGGATGCATCCTCTCGCACGTGTTTTTACTCGACTAGCCTGCGGGATGCATCCTCTCGCACGTGTTTTTGCTCGACTAGCCATGCGCATCCCAAAAAACCTGCACATGCGCATCCCAAAAAACCTGCGCATGCGCATCCCACAAAACCTGCGCATGCGCATCCCACAAAACCTCGCACGTGTTTTTACTCGACTAGCCTGCGGGATGCATCCTCTCGCACGTGTTTTTGCTCGGCTAGCCTGCGGGATGCATCCTCTCGCACGTGTTTTTACTCGACTACCCTGCGGGATGCATCCTCTCGCACGTGTTTTTGCTCGACTAGCCATGCGCATCACAAAAAACCTGCGCATGCGCATCCCAAAAAACCTGCGCATGCGCATCCCAAAAAACCTGCGCATGCGCATCCCACAAAACCTGCGCATGCGCATCCCACAAAACCTCGCACGTGTTTTTACTCGACTAGCCTGCGGGATGCATCCTCTCGCACGTGTTTTTACTCGACTAGCCTGCGGGATGCATCCTCTCGCACGTGTTTTTGCTCGACTAGCCATGCGCATCCCAAAAAACCTGCGCATGCGCATCCCATAAAATCTGCGCATGCGCATCCCACAAAACCTGCGCATGCGCATCCCACAAAACCTCGCACGTGTTTGTGCTCGACTAGCCTGCGGGATGCATCCTTTCGCACGTGTTTTTACTCGACTAGCCTGCGGGATGCATCCTCTCGCACGTGTTTTTGCTCGACTTCCCTGCGGGATGCATCCTCTCGCACGTGTTTGTGCTCGACTAGCCTGCGGGATGCATCCTCTCGCACGTGTTTTTACTCGACTAGCCTGCGGGATGCATCCTCTCGCACGTGTTTTTGCTCGACTAGCCTGCGGGATGCATCCTCTCGCACGTGTTTTTGCTCGACTAGCCTGCGGGATGCATCCTCTCGCACGTGTTTTTACTCGACTAGCCTGCGGGATGCATCCTCTCGCACGTGTTTTTACTCGACTAGCCTGCGGGATGCATCGTCTCGCACGTGTTTTTGCTCGACTAGCCTGCGGGATGCATCCTCTCGCACGTGTTTTTACTCGACTAGCCTGCGGGATGCATCCTCTCGCACGTGTTTTTACTCGACTAGAATGCGGGATGCATCCTCTCGCACGTGTTTTTGCTCGACTAGCCATGCGCATCCCATAAAACCTGCGCATGCGCATCCCACAAAACCTGCGCATGCGCATCCCACAAAACCTCGCACGTGTTTTTACTCGACTAGACTGCGGGATGCATCCTCTCGCACGTGTTTTTACTCGACTAGCCTGCGGGATGCATCCTCTCGCACGTGTTTTTACTCGACTAGCCTGCGGGATGCATTGTCTCGCACGTGTTTTTGCTCGACTAGCCTGCGGGATGCATTGTCTCGCACGTGTTTTTGCTCGACTAGCCTTGCGCATCCCAAAAAACCTGCGCATGCGCAACCCAAAAAACCTGCGCATGCGCATCCCACAAAACCTCGCACGTGTTTTTACTCGACTAGCCTGCGGGATGCATCCTCTCGCACGTGTTTCTACTCGACTAGCCTGCGGGATGCATCCTCTCGCACGTGTTTTTACTCGACTAGCCTGCGGGATGCATCGTCTCGCACGTGTTTTTACTCGACTAGCCTGCGGGATGCATCCTCTCGCACGTGTTTTTGCTCGACTAGCCTTGCGCATCCCAAAAAACCTGCGCATGCGCATCCCAAAAAATCTGCGCATGCGCATCCCACAAAACCTGCGCATGCGCATCCCACAAAACCTCGCACGTGTTTGTGCTCGACTAGCCTGCGGGATGCATCCTCTCGCACGTGTTTTTACTCGACTAGCCTGCGGGATGCATCCTCTCGCACGTGTTTTTGCTCGACTAGCCTGCGGGATGCATCCTCTCGCACGTGTTTTTGCTCGACTAGCCTGCGGGATGCATCCTCTCGCACGTGTTTTTACTCGACTAGCCTGCGGGATGCATCCTATCGCACGTGTTTTTACTCGACTACCCTGCGGGATGCATCCTCTCGCACGTGTTTTTGCTCGACTAGCCATGCGCATCCCAAAAAACCTGCGCATGCGCATCCCACAAAACCTGCGTATGCGCATCCCACAAAACCTCGCACGTGTTTTTACTCGACTACCCTGCGGGATGCATCTCGCACGTGTTTTTGCTCGACTAGCCATGCGCATCCCAAAAAACCTGCGCATGCGCACCCAAAAAACCTGCGCATGCGCATCCCACAAAACCTCGCACGTGTTTTTACTCGACTAGCCTGCGGGATGCATCCTCTCGCACGTGTTTTTACTCGACTAGCCTGCGGGATGCATCCTCTCGCACGTGTCTTTGCTCGACTAGCCATGCGCATCCCAAAAAACCTGCACATGCGCATCCCAAAAAACCTGCGCATGCGCATCCCACAAAACCTGCGCATGCGCATCCCACAAAACCTCGCACGTGTTTTTACTCGACTAGCCTGCGGGATGCATCCTCTCGCACGTGTTTTTGCTCGGCTAGCCTGCGGGATGCATCCTCTCGCACGTGTTTTTACTCGACTACCCTGCGGGATGCATCCTCTCGCACGTGTTTTTGCTCGACTAGCCATGCGCATCACAAAAAACCTGCGCATGCGCATCCCAAAAAACCTGCGCATGCGCATCCCAAAAAACCTGCGCATGCGCATCCCACAAAACCTGCGCATGCGCATCCCACAAAACCTCGCACGTGTTTTTACTCGACTAGCCTGCGGGATGCATCCTCTCGCACGTGTTTT